>NW_017808403.1:2470683-2522748 GCF_001891065.2 Hippocampus comes
CTCCCCCTTCTTGTTTTGTGCTCTAAGTTCAACTTGCGCAGCACGCCAGCACGCAGAGAGGCAACTCGGGGGCTCGCCCTTTTTGCGCTCGTCCGCTATGTGAGAAGAAACAGTGGAGCAACGATGACTCTTTAATTTGGGAGCTGCCTGTTTGCGCTCTCCTTTTGCTCCTGACTAAGGACATGGACAGTCACGGGAGGACGTTAGCGCAACAAATCCTACTAGACGAGTTTCAACATACGGTCCAACTCGGTCTGGTTCCTTTGTGGAGCGGGATCATCTTTTCAGTGGCTTGCAGCCACGCGGCGCCCGGTTTGGAGGCTCTCACTTTCTTTGCGTCTGCATATCTACAAAAGCTAAAACTAGTGTATTATTGTTCTTAGTGCGGGTGGTCGTGATTGTGGTTGTCAGAGGCACGGCAACCCCTCCCAGGTCAGACTTTGCACACCCCTGTCCTAACGGAACACATGATATGCATGCTTGCACTAATTCCACACGCACGCACAAACACACGATGCATCCATTTGGAGACAAAGGGCCGGTGTGGTGCTTCTTTCTGGGTCAATGCGAGAGACAATGGCTCTGTGCAGTCCACATGCCCCCACAACAAAGCACGGCGCTGCTCTCTGAAAAGACGTGCTGCCATCATCATCATCAATCACCGAGTTGCTCCTCAAATCGGCCCCACTAATCACAAATGTGCTCGGGTGCATAAAGACCAAAAATAAAATAAAATAAAAAATAACGCACCTCCAAACGTCGCTGCCCTTGGAGAAGGTGGAGGACTTGATCACCTCGGGGGCCATCCAGGCGTAGGTGCCGGCCGTGCTCATCTTGGTGGTCTTGTGCCACTCCCTGGCCAGGCCAAAGTCGGTAATCTTGAGCGTCAGAGCCTCCATGCATTCGTTCTCGATGGGCTGAGCCAGCAGGACTGCATCAGAGAAACAAGACATCAACGACACACACAGCCATGCCTTGCACAACTCGAGAATAACACCAAAAAAGTGACGGTCAAGGATGAAGAGATAAAGCCACAAATTGGTTTGCATGGCTGTTGGAATCGGACTCGTGACGCTTATTTGGTAGAATTTGGCAAAGCCGTTGTAGCGAAGGCTTCAACGACCGCAAGTCGGGGTGTTTCTTGGAAGTTTACGCTGACTGAATGAGAGACACTGGGTTTTTCCTCATCATTCAGCCCCACTTCCTTGACCCCGATTTTTTTTATGTTCTGACTTGCTGCGGCTTTGGCGCCATCGTGTGGCACCTCCGAGTTACGGAAGTAGCGTGACAATACACAGAGAACCGCGAACAGGGTGTCCAATTCCACAAGTCGGCCCTATTTTTTGTGTCACGGTTGCAAGTGATTCTCTGGCTCACTGGCTGACATCGACCGCAAGTCGGGGTGTTTCTTGGAAGTTTACGCTGACTGAATTAGAGACACTGGCTTTTTCCTAATCATTCGGCCCCACTTCCTTGACCCTGATTTTTTTATGTTCCGACTTGCTGCGGCTTTGGCGCCATCGTGTGGCACCTCTGAGTTACGGAAGTAGCGTGACAATACGCAGAGAACCGCGAAAAGGGTGTCCAATTCCACAAGTCGGCCCTATTTTTGTGTCATGGTTGCAAGTGATTCTCTGGCTCACTGGCTGACATCCGGCGCTACTGGCGCTTCGCACAGAGGCCCAGCTTTTGACGTCACAAAGGAATGCATCACAAGAGGTTTTGTTGTCCGCTCTGGGTGTGTGCGCGCACGCGCGCGCGTGTATGTGTGTGTTAAGGGGTGGGAGCGATGCAGACTTGCAAACGCAGGCACGCCACCGGGGCAACAAAATTACATTTAGCAACCTCAGCACACATTCTTCTTCTGCTTCCTGAGTCAGGGCGGAGGGCATCCGTGGGTCAGCGTTCAACCTTTCCCGAGTTACTGCGGCAAAATTCAAGTCAAGTCAAGCGGAGGCCCCGCTCAGGTTTCCTTGCCGGGCGCCCACTTTCGAGCGACACGACTCCAGAGTAGGAACAGCAGCCCCCCCCCAGGTGGGCAGATTCCTCCACGACAACCTGACGCGTCTTGCCCAGACAGCACGCTCGATGGTCCGATAGAGGAGCCGAAGCAACAACGACGGAACCAAACAACAGATCGCCGTGGCGACGGGAGCATGTTTGCTATTGTTTGTCGCCGCACGCAACACAAGCGACTGTGTGTCAGTTCTCGGACTGACTCAACAGAATCGACGCGGTCGGGGGTTTCGGCAGGCCATATAAGGCCGCCTCTGGTGATCGGATTCTCGAGATTTCATGACACAACCGAGTTTGTGATTCAAGTGTAAGATCAGCGAGATGATGGGATACTTTCGGGGAACTCTGATATCATTACCAGCGTATTGCCATTTGGCGAGTGCACTCCACGACGTGACAGTGGCTCAGAAGCAGAGCCTTTCTTCCTCCATTTTTTTTTTTTTGGTCCTTTGCATCATTTTCAGGTTCATCGAGCACTTCCAAAAAAACTTAGGTGGCTCATCTCTGTACTTCTTTACAAAATCCAATCTGGCCTTCCAATTCTTGACGCCGAGGAGTAGTTTGCATCTGCTCTGGAGGTCTGGTGTTGCAATACTTTTGCTCCTGTGAAAAGTGGGCGGCTTCAAACAAATGCTGCTCTATCCTGAGTCGTTGAACACACCCTGATGTAAAATGCCAGGACATAAAAGCCGGACTGCAGAATTGTTGCCTCACATTCATCTTTTGATCTGAAACCCAAATGCTTTTAGTATACCAAAAAACAGACATTGGAATAGACTTTGCCGTTGCAATACTTTTGGAGGGGACTATATGTTGCCTCTTTGTAAAATCTATTTCCAATAGGCGGTTGGGAGTCACGGCACCACATCGCACCAGAGGCGTCATTCGCCATATTCTCGGGAGGCTGAAGCCTCGACATGCCCCCGTTAGCGTCGCAAAAAGTGCAGTCTGCCAACTAAATGTAGCAGGAGGAAAATAATGTCAAGGATGGGGGACGGTGGAGGGAGAGACACTGGGTTTTTCCTCATCATTCAGCCCCACTTCCTTGACCCCGATTTTTTTTATGTTCTGACTTGCTGCGGCTTTGGCGCCATCGTGTGGCACCTCCGAGTTACGGAAGTAGCGTGACAATACACAGAGAACCGCGAACAGGGGGTCCATCCAATCCGTTCCACTTGAACGTCTTTCTTTCTGAGAATGCATTGCATGTGTCCCATGTGACTATGCCAGCTCCTGAATCCGTAGTGATTCGCCCGCCGCCAATGTACTTGAACATGTGAGGTCCCCCGTTAGCGTCACAAAAAGTGCAGTCTGCCAACTAAAAGTCGCATGAGGAAAATAATGTCAAGGATGGGGGACGGTGGAGGGGGGGAATGAATGACTTCTAGATTAAATGTTCAGAAAATATTTGATTTCCTTCACATCATACTGTCCGGTCAAGAGAGCCCGAGTCGTGGTTCGTTATCCGATTCCAATCCGTTCCACTTGAACGTCTTTCTTTCTGAGAATGCATTGCATGTGTCCCATGTGACTATGCCAGCTCCTGAATCCGTAGTGATTCGCCCGCCGCCAATGTACTTGAACATGTGAGGCGTATCTTGCTAGCAGACGGGGGAGGGAAAGAACCTGAACAATCGTCAATATAAGAAAAATGTCATTTTCATCACGGAGATATTCCGAGGATTCAAATGATCTTGAAAGTCATTTTCATCACTGCCGGTAGGTCACGGAGATATTCCGAGGATTCAAATGATCTTGAAAGAAGGCTCCCGCGCCCGCACTCTTAATTAAATGACGTCAAATCGTTTTGGCTCAAGGTCATTCCAGAGGACGCGGGGTACTCTTTACTCTGCACCTCACATACTGACCATCCCGTCTGCTTTTAAAGGCCCTCTCTCGTCTCGTCTGACCCCTCCCCGCTTCGCCTCGCACCCCGTAGGCGAGTGAAGCATTCCGCCGGGGCGGGGGTTTTCCCCGGGAAGAACTGGAGCTTTGTCCCCCCCGGAGGGACGAGGCCACGGGCTGACAGACAGCCTGGCAACCTCTGACCAAGCCGAGCGGCGGGGCGGAGCCAAAGCCGCTCAAGTGGACAAGATGGAAGCTCGCAGGTGATGTCGATTCCCAAGCGCGAGTGTGCCGCAGAAATTCTGCCAATTTCACGTCACTGACACAATCATTTGCACTTTTCTTTGTTAGAGACGCACGACCATTCACACGCATGTCATGAGTGACATGTGACACTGCCGGCGCCGAAGTCAGACGAATGTCGGGGTGTTCGACAACACCTTTTTTTTTTTTTTTACAGACCTATACCAGTACGAGTATTCACTCGAGTACTCACCGATACTAAATACAGATACCACGAGCTCATGATGATTCCATGATGTGCCAAACAGGTAAACTTACTCGATGTCATTTTTTTTTTTTTTCGGTATTTGGTGTCTGCTATCCGCATCCTTCACAAATACCCGATGCCTTGAAATAAGCTTGGTATCAGCCCGATACCGGTACCTGTTATCGGCACTCGCCCCGCCCTAAGCGCGGGGCCAACAATGACCACCGAGACACGCACACACAAAATCCCGTGTTATACAGCTGCATGGATAAGGTAAACTGGAGAGCATTGTCCATGAGGAAGGCTGCTCAAATTCCTGAGGAAGGCTCCCATCAATGATTCTCTGTGCAAAGTATCTCGGCCGGGGGTGCCCTAAAAAACGGTCACTTATTAACAAGCCGGTGCGTCGAGACGCGACCTTCGCTCAGCACTTCGCCAGGCGGCGACTCTCTCTCCCCGCGCCGCCGTTCAAATCCAAGACTGCAAAGCGTTCGAACAACAAGACCAAGCGAAAAACAGGAAAGTCCCCTTTGAGCAATCGTGTTTGTGTTCGTGCCACATCTGAAGAGGCAAAAGGACACATGCGCACAACATGGCGCTCTCCAGCCGCTCCTCGGTTGTTTACGGGCCTATAATTGTGACCGCCCTGAAACGTCTTGGAAGCGACAGCGCTATCTCTCAGGCAGGAAAGGAAGCGCCGTGGAACTAAGCATTAGGAAGAAGAAGTCAAAAGGTGAGATGGCCGCTGTGAGCCCTGCAAAGAAAAGGCTCCTATTCTCTTCCTCCTACGCTTGGGAGCCGTCTTGTGACCGGGAATGCACATCAAATAGCCAACGCAAGTTAGGTCAGAGAGATGGCGATGGGCAAAGTGTTCCTTTCAAATTAAGAGTGAATATTGGGGTGTGTTTCTTTCCATAGATTTGCCGATTTTCTAATAGAACACATCATCAATACTGCGGGAAACAAAATGAAATGTATTCTATTTTGGGAGGTTTTCTATTTTAGAAATGGAGTCCACTTCCTTCCATCGCCGGTGCCAGGTTCGTAGTCCTGCTATTTTTAATAACCTCATCATAATAATAATACATTTTATTTCAAAGCGCCTTTCATGCCACCCAAGGACACTGTACAGACAATAAGGAAATACAATGTAAAAATGTTCATTGGGTATAATTGTATTGTAAGCCACTAAATGGCGGCACATTTAAAGTAAGAAACGTGCTCATTTGAAAGAAGGGCGTAAGAGGAAGCATTTCAACAAAGCTCAGTTATGGTTGAAAATGACTGAACGTCGTCCTCTGTAATCCTGCTTTTTACACCTACAATAAACGATGGCTGTCGGCTCATTTTATCATGTGCAGCTTTAGGCATGACTATTGATGTGTATTGCGAGAGTTTGTTAGTTAGCGGGGGGAAAGGGATTTATTTACTGTGAACATATAGAAGGACGTGTGCAATGTTACGGAGATCACACCATTTTTTTTGTCTTATCAGTCGCACTTGCTCTCCTTCAATCCATTCGATGCATTTCATGGCTTGTTATTCCTAAAACCTTAAAAATGGAACTGCAAGCCTTCACTTTTACGTCATGTAAATTTCCAGGGTAAAATGCCGTCGAACTTCCACGGGGCGTGCACAATGCAGCACAATGCAGCCATTGCGACGTAGCCGAATGGCGCAGGATGAAGCCGAGCAACATCCAACTGGGTGACATTTCGTCCATCTTGTTTTGGACGCGAGCCGTGGGAGCAAACGACAGCGCAACGCCGACGACGCGAAAACACACAACGAAGCAAATGCGAATTTTAACTCGCACTAAAAAAGGAACACGCCAAAGTCATCCGATCGTGCGTAAAATGGCCTCTGCAGAACAGCGGCGCGAGCTGCCTCCCGGCCCCGCCGCTCGACGTGCTTAAACATTAACGCACGCACATGCAAACACTGCAAAGGCAGCAGGCCTCACGCGCACACACACACACATTCTTATGAGGGGGATGTTTGGAGTGTGCATCTGGTGAATGAAAACATGCTGGTAGAGGCACGGCTCACGCCTGTCCCATCGCGGAACAAGAACAAAAAAAAACCGTTGATCCCAAAAATCTGACTGACTTCTTCCCAAAGAGAGAGAGAGAGAAAAAAAAAAGGTCAGCGAGTTCCAAGTACTTTGAGGCTGAAAGAAGGTGGCGTGAAGCGATGTGACAATGCAGCGTGTGGGGACTCTCTTGAAAAGAGAGCATCGGGTTGTTGGCGCCCGTCGAAGTCAAGACGTGTTCCGCAGGTTCAGAAATGCGCTGCGGTGGCGTACGTGCACCTCGCGCAGGTTTGGGAGCGGCCACTTGGGTCCAACGCCGGATGTTTGGAGCTAAAAAGAGAAGCCAAGTCTGTTTCGCTCTGTATCGTTCAAGAAGCCCCACTAAATATTCGAAATAGTCGAGGTCAATTTCGAGATTTCGTAGATTTCTCAACTCTCTGTTTTGTCCACACCGGGCAAATAACATGTCATTTAGAAAGTGGAGCGGCCGGCGGTGGAAACAAACATGCAATTTGATTTAAGTCGGGCTTAAAATAAGATTTGACTGTTTGCGACGCTGCCCTGACGTCCGCTCTGAAAAAGCAGATAACAAAACACGGACTCGGGAGAGACGGAAGATGCCGAAGCAGAAGCCAGATGGGGCTCTCTTTGGAAAGAAGACAGGTGCTCAAAGTTCACCTCAGAAGATTCTCCCCCCACCCCCCAAAAAAATCTAAATATAGTATGATATATCATAAAATGACTGATGAGTCTTTCCAGTGAAAGGTGAAATGTGCATAGGCAAATTCCAGGCAGCGCGCTTCATGTGCTCACCAAAACGTACTCACTCAAAGTCCCAAAAGACAAAAGACGCCTGGGCAGATGATCTCTTACATAAAAGCCTCGAGTCAATAGTTCATTTCACGAGCACGCTCAGAGCGAGAACAACTGTAAGCTTTTGTTGTGTGCAGGCAGGTGGTCCCCGCGATGCATTCGGGTCCGCTCGCGGCTACAAAACGGCAACAGCGGAAAAGAAGAACCTCTCTTAGGCAACCGGTGGCGTCATCGGCGACATTCTGCACAGCTCGTGTCTATTTTCTTCACTTTCGTTTTATTTCGGTTCGTCAACACGTCTCGCTAAACGGTCAGTCTTAGGAAATGAGGCTCCGCCAGCGACACGACAACAGGATATTGCTCGGTGTCGTAAGAGGCCGGTCGCCGCTCAGACTTGTCGGGGCAGGCCTGCGATAGGGGAGAAAACATACCAAAAAAAAAAAAAAAACGGGGATGCGATATGATCTGGTGGGCGCACAGAGATGTACTGTGTTTTTTTGTACGCCACATCAACGTAGCAACTTTTGCTTTTGGAGACTTGTCCAGCCCTGGAGGCCGACCCGTACCTGACTCAGGGGCGAGGAGAGAAAGTCGCATCCCCGGAACTCGACGGAAAGCGGAGTCACTTCAAAGCCGGCGATGGCTTTCAACAATGACTGCAGAGCAGGGTTGGCGTGGGCTCATTTGGTGACCGATAGAGTCACAGAGTGCGTGTATGAAGCCTGGCAGGAGTGATCTGAACAGAGGGGCGCTTGTTGTCAAAGTCAGGTGCCTCGGTGTAACGGGCCCGGCCGCTTTTATGAGTGATCCATCTGCCGCGTCGATGGCAAGGTCTTCATTTCCAATCGAATTCCTGCCCCGTTGGGGATTCTTGAACGTTGCCGCGAAGGTGTGCTATTTGGTTCGAGCAACAACGCGTCGTTGCTAGCATCGCGGTGCCGGCTGGTGCCAGGGGGAGTCCCCGACGTACCTTTTGCAGATCCCCCGCTCGGATCCCATCAAGCAGCCCTTAGCAACAAAGCAATGTTTCGATGGACCGGCAAGGAAACAACAAAAAACAAAAGACTTTAAATACAAGCCGGACCCGTCTCGGGTGTCATGAGACTGGATTCTTGATTGTGTTTGTTTCAACGTACAGTTCGGTCTGTTTGTGTTCCTGAAATAAAAGTTTGTGGAGTCTCTAGCATGAAACTCTTGAGCGCTTTTTCGCGTAGTATGTCGGCCGCTTGACATATAGCTGCCAGAAAGGATGACGGGTGACATTCTATGGTAAATGTTAGTCAGGGCTAACCTGTGCTACGGTGAATCGAGGTCATTTTTCGAAGTGTTTTTTTTTTTTTAACTTCTGGGTCATCTCATTTCAATAGAAAAGATCCTTTGCAAAACCCCGAGGGTCTGTTGCCACTGTTTGTTTTTGTTCAGTTTCTCCGTGCCGCCCGGTACTAAATATCCCACGGACAGGTCGCGGTTCGCAGCCCGGTGGTCAGACACGGCTGCCGTAAACGCAGCCCGAGAGCCGGATGGGGACACCGACCTGCAACCGATCTGCAGGAGCAAAACACACTTGAGTCCACGAAAGCACAAGCCTTGTGGTCGACCTTTTAAAAAAGTTTTGTCTTGGTGCGTAGCACCTACTGGTGAACACCAAGAAGCTATTGACAAGGCTCGAATGTCCTCAATCCATCAGTCCACACCTTCACAGATAGCGAACGGAATTTGATAAGAACAACAACAACAAAAAAGCGTGGCCAACCGAACATTGCGCTAGGCTACAACTTTATCAAAAGCCAAAGAAAGGACCTTACTACCCCTCAGATTTGCAGTACACCATTCTCAAATTTACCAACACCGTTTTTTTTTAAAACCCATCCTCTGTTATTCCCTGAAAATTTCACCGATTTATTTTCACTCTTTCCGTAACGCGGACACAAAATGGCGCCAAAGCCCTGGATGACAGCAAAGTTGTATTCTGTGTTGAGGAAGTATATTGAGGTGACACAGCATAAGTTGTGGAGAAGCTAATTTTAGCCTGAGTTGTTAGCAGAAGTTCCGGGGAGGCTTTGCTGCATGTGGATGTTTTGCACTGCTAAAAATCCAAGTGCGTGCATTTTATTTTTAAGGGAAGATGATTTCTGCTGAGACGATTTTGAAATGAAACTATTAATATAATAATCAAAAACATATTTAGGAGGCGTCATTATCTCTCTTTTCCCGATTCTAAGCGAATCGTTGAGGAATGAAGCACAACAACCCAAACTAAGATTGGAAGGGACGTAAAACACTCAACACATTAGGAGGACTTTTGGAGCTGTTGTCATCTTCAATTGAAAATTCCGCGACAACACTGATTCTCAAAGTGCGGCACACGGGCTCGGTCTAGTTGTCAATCTTTGCCTTGGGACAATTTGGTTCTATTTAACTTGATACAAATGTGATTCATCTTTAAGACCCTCTCTGTTGAAACAATTGGGTATAATTCTTCGTAGGTAACTTTTGTGTCATATATTTTCACCGAAAAACGGCACTGGTCAACAGCTAATTTTATTCAGCGATGACCGAATGTCCCTCAATGTATTCTTGATGCTGATTTTTTAGAATGTCAACTTCTTTTCCGAGCACATCGTTTTTTTGTTACATATCTTCATTATTTGTTTTGAAGTTTGACCGATAAAGGGGAGACTTACTGTTGTTGGACTTGAGGTCTCGGTGGATGACGGGGACGATGGCCTCGCTGTGAAGGTAGAGCATCCCGCGAGCGATCTGCACGGCCCAGTTGACGAGAATGTGAGGCGGGATGCGGCGGCCGGCGAGCGCCCGGCTGAGCGGCCCGCCCGAGGCGTACTCCATGATGAGGCACAGGTTGGGCTCCTGCAGACAAACGCCTTTCAAGGCGATGATGTTGGGGTGGGTGAGCATGGCAAAGAGACGCGCCTCCTGCCTGACGTTCTGCGCCGTCACGCTGATGTCCTCGTCCGGGTCCTGGCGGGCTGCCTTCACCGCCACCAGCGCGCCTCGCCACGTACCGCGGTACACCTTCCCGAAGCCGCCCACCCCGATCACCTCCTGGAGGCTGAGCTCTCGGAAGTTCACCACGGCGGGTTCGAACTCGCCCACCATGGCGGGGCCCAGCTCGCTGACCACGGCGCTGCCCGGGAGCTTCCCGTATCCGCTGGGCTTGAAGGAGCCATAGTTGGAGGGGAAGATGCCCACCTTGTTGTTGACCTTCCCCGCCCACCAACCTTCATCGCCGGAGATCTCAGAGTCCAGCGAGAGGACCTCCACCAGGTCGCCCTTCCGTAGGGTCAGCTCGTCCTTGCAGGACGCCTCATAGTCAAACAAGGCCGTCCACACGGGGTTGGTGAAGTTGCCTTTTTGCGATTGCTCCAAGTTCTTCCAGTTGGACAACGGGCTTCGGCTGAATATGTTCTTCAGCGGCTCCATCGAGCCGCCGACGCTTGTTTTGGCTGGATCGGACTCTGCACCCCGAGGGGTTGAAAATAAAGTACAAAGGAGTACTTTATCGCGCCTCGCTCCCTTTCCCGTCTGTCTTGTTGGTTCATCAGGGATGAGTGAAATGTTCAAAAGCGACGATCGACTCGTAAATAAATCATTTGACTGGACGGGAAACAAACACGGGTTGCATCTTTGGCGGCCAGGTTAGGATGGTAGGAATTCGGGTCGTCTGCAAAATTTGGTGCCGTGCGGTGTCAAGTCATGCGCTGTGTGGTTTCCCAACACATGGTTAGAGCACAATATAATGTCCTGGAATTACCAGCCTGTATTTTACACCCTCAAAAAGTGAGCATTAGCTCCTTCGCTTGACACCGGCTGAATGCTGCTATTTTTTGAAAGCTTGCAAAGACAAGAAGCTGTGACAAAGGTTCATCAAGATTTTCTGACTTCGAGCTCTGTTGTTATGTATTTTTAGCCATTAATTTAGAATGTAACGCTCCTACAATGACGAGAAAAAAAAAAGCACGGTCACAATGGTTTTTCAAGGCTTCCTGACTGGACTCTCTGAGGTCCTCAGTCAAGGCTAAAATGACAAAGAAAAGTCGAGGAGCTGACAAAGATTCACCAAGGCTTCCTGACTGGACTCTGAGGTCTGTTTTTCAGATTTTTTTTTTTTTTTTTTTTTTTAGCCCTGAGCTAAATTTGTAAACTGCTCTTGGAGAATGAAACAAGTAGGAAAAGCCAGGAAGCTGACAAAGGTTCTTCAAGGATTTCTGGATGGATTCTAAGAATTGTTTTTCAGTATTTTTAGCCTTTTAGTCAAGTTAAACACTGCTATTGAAGGACTCGAAAAGACACAAAAGACAAGAAGGTGACAAAAGGTTCACCCAGGCTTCCTGACTGGACTCCGAGGTCTGTTTTTAAATATTTTTAGCCAGTAAGTCGAGTGGGCCAGCGCAAGCAGGAAGCGCAGAGGAGTGGAGAGAAGAATAGCAGGAAAGGGAGCATTCAGCCGAGCCGGACCAGTGTTTTTACGACAACTTTCAGGGGTGACCACTGCGCATCCCCGCAAACGTCAAGCAAAAATTGTCAAAAGTTGAAGGAAAATTCCACAGGAGACACAACGATACTCTTCCCAAACAACATGCCGGCCCTTATCTTTCCAAAGTGGTGGACCTCATCGACCTCATCCTCCTCATCCTCACGGTGCTGGTTCTTGAACGGCGTTGAGCGGCTCGCCTGGTCCGCTGCGCCACTCCGACGGACACCAAGGAAGTTTGTCGTGTTTGAAAAGAGCGATAATCCCATCTAGATCGTGTTATTATATTCCGTTTCCTCGCTCCGTGGACCTCGAAACAACTTCTACGTCCGTGCTAGAAGAGAGGGTGGGGGAGTCACAACTTTTTCCCTTCCCCGACCGGAAGTCAGGTGACAGGACACCAATAAAGCTCAATTTGCTTAACGACTCGCGCTTCCGCCGGTGCCTTACAAAATAAAACTGCTTCGCGATTGAATCTGAGCGACGCATACAGGAAGGTAAAAAAAAAAAAAAAAAAGTATCAAGTTGTTGACGGAGTCAGTCGTTTTTAAAATGATCAAATTTCACTTCATTGGTCCTGGAATGATTACTTATCAGCGACAAAGGTATCTTATCTATCTGTTTTTCCCACCCTGGGGGTGTATCGTGACAAGCAGTAGAACAATTAAAGGCACTACACGTACCACTATTGGGTAGAAAATACATCCTGAACCGTTTATCCTCACGAGTGTCGCGGATGTGCTCGAGCCTATCCAAGGTGTCTTTGGGGCAGTACGCGGGGTACACGTCGAACTGCTTGCCAGCCAATTGCAGGCCACACATAGACAAAAAATATAGTCACACTCACAATCACACTTAGGGGACACTCTAGAGTGGTCAATTAATCTATCATGCATGTTTTTGGAATGTGGGAGGAAACCAGAGTACCCAGAGAAAACCCACACACAGAGGAAGGCCGGGGTTCGAACCCGCGACAGACTTGCTCACGAGTCGATCAACATGCTGCTGCAGAAAATACAATTAACATTTGACTACGTATACAAGGGGTTTCAGAAGTAGGTCTTCACTTGTTATTTACCTTTAATCTTCAAATTTTAAGTTGCAATTTCTTGATTGAAACACATACATAAAACAAGAAAAAACATCTTTCATTGTAAAGGGAAATGTTTGGAAAATAAAGAGAAGCACCTCTTGGCCCTGCTGGCTGCCGTGTGGAAAAACTGTTTCCTGGCAGGGGCCCCTTAATGAGTTGCCTTGCTACCTTTGCCCCCCCTCCCCTCACCCCGCTTCCTCACTCCATCATGTCCGTTTTGAAACGGCAAATCAAAGTATGTCCGCCACGGCAGCAAAATAACATGCAGATGCCAAAGCACTACAAAATGGTCTAGTGCAGAGATTCTCAAAGTGTGTTACTAGCTCAAGTGGATCCACCCCACCTTAAAAAAAAAAAAAAAAAAAATAGCCTACGTACAGTTGTATTTAACTTTCCAGTTCAGTAAATGTAATCGCGAACGTTATTTGTACCTCACTGACATATGCATGAGGAAAAAAAAAGGGGCACTGAATTGAAATATGAGATTTTTTTTTTTTATTTAATCCGTACAAAATAAAAATGTTAAAAAGTTTACAATGCAACTTCCTTCTGCCTACATGGAAACATGGAGCATGGACAAAGATGGGAACCTGTGTCTACTTTCAATGAAAGCATTAAAAGTATTCTTAAAAAAAACAAATTTAAGGAGCTGGGGAGGGGGTGATGCAACTTAACAATAAAGTAGTCAGAAGATGACTATGGCAGAAACAGAAACTAATTGGCATGACGGATTTAAAAAACAAAGGTGGGGTTCATAAAAAAAAAAAAAATCAGGAAGCTGTCTGCATTGTGGTCTTTTTTAAGGGGGTGATAAAAACATGAATTAAAAAGAACAAAAGAGGAGGGGAGAAATGCCTGAAAGCAACACAAACCACACCTATTTTGTCTGTAGGCATTTAAAAAAAACAAACGAAAAAAAAAACAACAACAACAAAAGTATACAAATCAAAACAGAAGTCCTTAAAACTATTTTGGTTGGATTTACGTCTCCAATGAAATAAAATCCCAAGTTTAAAAGAGAACACAAAATTAAAACACAATGTACAACCAGATTCTTCTTTCCTGTGGCCTCTTGCCCGATGAAGAGTCTTTTGCTCCTCTGCTCCGAGCGACCGCCGTGATAGCAACTTAAACTGGAAAAAAAAATGTGTGTGTGTGACGAGGGGGCGGGGGTGGAAAGGGGAGCTAAGAGTCATAGTCTTCGTCATCGTAGTCCGCATTTTGTTCGAGCATGGGAGCCGGCGGAGGTGGCGCAGTGCTCATCATGGAAGGGTGCGGGGCGAAGGCCACCGGGACCCGAGGCTGCGCCATGGCCGCGCCGTCCCCTGTGACCACGTTGCCCTCGTGCGGATACTTTGGGGGTGCGCCAGCGCTACGCGTGACACATGCAGAGGCAGGAACAAGATGCACAAAGCACTACATTAGCAGTGATTCTTTAATTTTCATTTACATTTTCATTGAATCTTAAGTCCTTTTTTTTCCCGAATAATGGTCACACTGTGTCAAAAGGCAGACCTGGATTGGTGAGTGACGTGTGCGTCAGCAAATGACTGTCGTAGGCTGTGGCTAACTCAGGTTAGCTACTATTCATGAGCCTTGTGTCATTTGTTTTGCTTCTTTTTTTTTTTTTTTTAACTAGTGAACCCAGTCGTTTATCTTACTGGAGTTCATGATTGTGTACAAGCTAGATGCATTGTGATGACGCTTTGCTGATTATTGTGTGTGGCTTGTGACTGTTTTGCTGGCTTGCACACAGCCTCAAGAAGTGCAGAAGATGACGGGCATTCTTTGGGGGATGCCTTTGAGCCTGTACCTGTGGAACCTGGATGCAGCCGGCAGATTTGTGCTTGACTGAGAGCCGTCCTCTTCGTCCCCATCTGTCTCGCTGTCTTCAGAGTCCTCCTTTTGCCCCCAAATCCAACAAAGGGACACAAATGGTTTGACGTGATAATGGAACCCAGACGGCTCCCATGGTGCAAATCGCTTCCCACCTCTTGTTCTGACTCAGTTCCGGACAACTTCTTGTCTTTGCCTTTTGAGCCGGCCCCTCCGTTTTTGTGACCGGAACCTGGTTTTCGACCCCTGGGGAAGAAGAGCAACACCATCAACACAAAAACAAAACTCTCATGCAAACCTGACATTGGAGTAGAGGACATATTAACACATCAATACCTGCGTGGCAGCTTTTCCCCCACCGCCTCAGTGTGGTTCTCGTCCCCCTCACCCTGCATGTCCGGCACAGTTGCCACCAGATCTTTCAAGAAATCAAACTGCTGCTCCAGCTCGATGCATTGTTTTCTGTCCACACACACATACACAAAGATGAAGCATCACCTTTGAGCTTGCCAACAACTTCTTCTAGTATTTGTGAATTGAGCGACGTCCTTGTCAATAAATGAGAGTATCGAACTGGCTGGCTTTGGACAAACTATTGTCCCATTTCCTTGTTAACAAAGCTTTGCTAGCATCTTGTGGCATCTCAGGGTATTTATGATAGAGCACGAAAAAAAAGTTGCAAATAGGCGAGAACATGCAAATGCCATAGACGGCAAAACTTACAAGTGTGACGTTGTCATAGTCTTGGCATTCTTGGACTGGGTGACGTGACAGGCCTTAGTGAGCAAAGACTCCAGGAAAAGTTCCAGGGCTCTCGCTGATGTCGTGGTAAAGGAACCTGCACGGCTTTGAAGAGGATGACACAGAACTTTCTTTTATGCAATCGAATGGGGTTCCCCAAGGTAAAGCCATTAGTATCAAGTACAACTTTATTGTCAAATGTAAGGCATAAGTATAAGATAAGGCACTTGTAAATCAATATACCACTGTCATTGCATGAAATGTGGTTGTTTTAGTCCGGAAGTTCCTGACCATCAATTTTGGTCATTTTGATCTCCTTCCCCAACTTTGAAAACTGTCGTTTTTTTTTCAAACCTCAACACTGCAAAGTAAAGATGTTAAGCACGAAGGATACAAATAATAACAGGTACTGCTGCAGCCACTTTGCCTATTTCTTCATCCGTCTGCATAATCTTCTTAATCCTTGCCTGAAAAAGAAGATAGCACCAAAAAATTAAGCGTTTGCTAAGATATAAGACGTGCACAAATGTTTCGGAACGCTTTCACAACAGCTCGGCGTGCTAAAAACAATGCGAAATAGTGGCGAACTTGAGATAGGTTACGGCACAAATTTGGAGGTATGCGAGTGCTTTTCAACGCGTTTCGACTAACAAATGTTTTGTGTTAATCTGGCAAGGTACAACCTACAGCAAATGAAGTTTAGAATTACAAATTAGCATTGAGTAAGATTAGCTCGTGTTAGCTGGACAGGACACCGGCTTCGGTAAACACTTACCGGTGGAAATCTCGCATTGTATTTCTTCTTTTTGCTCGGCATTGTGAAGTAAACCCGATGGGTAACACACACACACGCGCGCGCACAAAGACACACGCACAAAAATGAAATATTACTCCGGAGTAATGAAAAGGTCCACCGGCGGGCAGACACCAAAATAGATGCGCGACCGTCCCGGTCGGGCTAAGCCGTTAGCTTAGCACGTTAGCACGTCGACGTAACTCCAGCGGTGGTTGCGTAGCTTGGTGTCCGCAAGGTCCTGACGCCCGATCGTCACCTATAACTTATGGCGAAAATTTAAACATATGATTGAGGTGGACAAGAAAAAAACGATTGTGTAAACGGAGAGATTTTAAGGTGCTTCCGTGTTAAAATCTCCGAATACAGATATTTTAACTGATTCTGTTAAATACTGTTAGTTACAGTCCGGAGGGCACGGTAGACGGCTGCTTCACACGTCCGCTGACTCGTTCGCACGTCCGCCTCACAGTGCAGAAGTCCGTGGTTCGATTCGTGTGTGGAGTTCGCACGTCCTGCCCCTTGCCTGTATGGGTTTTCTCCGGGCACTCCGGTTTCCTCCCACATAAAAACAAACAAACAAAAAACAAAAAAAAACATGCACGGTAGGGTACTGGAACATTCTAAATTGTCTCTCGGTGCGAGTGTGAACGGTTGTTTCTCTATGTGTGCTGGCAACCAGTTCTGGGTGTACCCCACTTGCCGACTGAGGATGGACGCCAGTACGCCCGCGACCCACAGGTGGATAATCAATCATTGGATGAAGATTTACACGACTGTACCTCCTCCAGTTACAGAGAGACAGCGCCCACTGGAGGCCGGAGGTTCCAGTCGGAAGGTAAACTCGTTTTTGTTTTGACGTCGGTTTGACTGCTTTGATCAACACGTCTGACATAACGGGTAACAATTTACACTTTGCAATCTTCCATCCTCCCGATTCTGAAGGCAGGGGGCGGGGGGGTATTTCCTGGAGCCGAAAGTTCCTAATTCGACCACTGTTACACGGCAAACGCGGCGGGTTGATCACAACAGCTAGTGGAGCTAATGTAGCTAGCAAAGTCAAAGTCTTTCACGTGAGTACAGTACACGTTCACGTCAACGTTATGATCGGTAATTAAGATGTTTTGCGGGTTAAAAATGTTGCATAGCTCGCATGCTGGATTTGTCCTTTTTACAGTACATGTGAGCAAGTCTTGCAAGGTAAAGCCGAGGTTGTAAAAGTACTCTCATTCTGAAGTACAAGTACGGATACTTATGTACAAGACTAGTTTAAGCTCCATCACTTTTACTTACATTGACAAAAGTACCGAATCTTCAATGTGCTTAAATATAAAAGTACACATGTTTTGGGCTCAAGCAAAACAAGTATGCAAAATCAGCAACTTTATTTAAAAAAAATATCTATATCTATACACACACACTATGTTTTTTCAGATTCAACAGAGGATTTTCAACCCATTAGGTGTGATTAAACAGGAGCATCATGGAGGAGGAAGCGGCGTCCCCGTTAGAAGGTGACATGGAGCCCTTGTTCCCCGCCGAGACCTATGCCGCCGAGTCCTTGGCAGCGGACATGGACCCTTGGGTCGTGTTCGACTCGAGAAAAAAACCCAGATCGGAGTTCGACGACTGGCTGGAGAGCAACAGGCCGTCACGAGTGAGCAGATTTGGCAACAAGGAGCTGGGCGTGGGCCCCGTGGGCTGGATCGCTGTGCTGGGCCCGGACCACTGCTCCGACGGCGGGGATGTGGACGCTCTCCAGGAGAGCTGGGAGAAACTGGTGGCCAGCGGGCGGGCAGTCAACTTTGAGAACGTCAAGGAGCTGGCGCTGAACCACGGCGTCCTCTCGGGCAAATGGCTCATGCACCTGGACCCCGGCTTCAAGGTGGACCAGGCGTGGGAGTGCGTAGCCAGAGCGACGGTGGACGGCAAGATCTGCAGCGTCAAAGTCAGCCCGTACGACCCCGTCAAAGGAGACAGGCATGTCATCTGCGTTTACAACCACAACTTCACAGACGAGCGCGAAGTGGTCCAGCTGGACGCTCACATCCGAGCCTCGGGGGTCAAGTGTCCTCTGGCCTATAAGCCGGACGTGTACACGTACCTGGGAATCTACCGAAACAACCGCTGGAAGCTCTGTCCCACCATCTATGAGAGTAAATTCAACCTGGAGTGTGTGCCAAGGCGCTCGCGCATCGTCAACAAAGTCACCAACCTGGATGTCACATAAGCCTTATGGCAAGAGTTAAAGAAAATATATTATGTGTTGAAAAGAATCCAGTTCTTCCTATTGCGGTTGGATTCCATCATCTATCTTTGTGCTGTTGAAGTGAGTGTTATTTGCGGCAGGGCTTCAAATTCGTGATTGCTGGTTGACTGTATTCACATTTGCGCTGACCTTGTGGGGAAACCTCCCCATTGATGCACATTTTCTGTGAGTATTGACACACGTTTTCTCTTTTTCAAAAACAACAGTTCTATAATTGCCAAGTAAAGTACCTTTGAAGGTTCCGGCTTTTGCTTTATGCTGCAAAACTTGGACGAATTTACAATCACACAAGTTCAAAACATCTCCAAGAATCTTTTATTTGACAATAAAGCAAGTAGGTTTGAATCCAGTTAAGTCGATTAAAGCCGTTGCCACACAAGAAATCAGTGCCAAGCTTCAAAAAAACACTCTGCCGATCGGTTTTGTTTTTGGCATTTCACATAAGTTGGCACGAGAGCGGATCAGCGCTGACATTTTTTTTTCTCCAAATGTAAAATGGCTGCCTTGGCTCAAGGGTTGCGGGGAAACTGCAATAAATGACACAAACGAGGAGGAGGAGGAAGAGGAGGTATGACAAAACACAGCATGACACCTTTTCACAGTTCATAGTGATGCAAGCAGACGTGAACGTTGCCCGTGTTATTTACAACTAGACCCTTCATTTGGTTCTGAGCACATGACTACCATTTGGCGAGATGTTTAAAAAAAAAAAAGACATTGGTCCACTATTGTAACAAAGGTGACAGACTCTTTGAAGACACAGCTGCATCGACTTACCTTCAAGTCTGTTTGCAATCCCAGTCAGAAAAGCAGACCTGCTGTCGTCGTTTAATGAAAAAAAAAAAAAAAAAAAAAAAAACGGTGAACACATGTTGAAACTTCAACAACCTTGTTGGAAATCCATTTGAGCATTTGTTCAATAGCAGAAAAATCCAGCTCTAGGTCCAGGTACGAGTACCGGTAGGCTCTTTGTCCTCACTCGTCACACAATTCAGTGCAAGTAGAACGAAGATGGAACTGCAGTAAAGTTTTTTTTTTTCTCCCCACGACCGGATGACATTTCTGCACTGGTAGAACGACGAGAAGGACAGAGAAGTGCATCGCTAGTTTTAAGGGCTGAACCAAGGAAATGCAAGTTTATCACGCCACAATGAAGGTTAGGGCTTGAAGTAGCGCGTGGTGACCAACTAACGCCTTGTTACCAGAAAGCGGGCTCGGACATGGACTTAAAGCTGGATTTCAAAGAAATGCTCAAACGGCTTTTGCTTTTATTTGATGTCTTTGATGAGAAGTTTTTTTTTTTTTTTTTTGTCACTAGTGCATGGATCTTATTCCTTGATAGCCAGATTGAGGGGCATGCACGAGTAGAAATAAGGTTACTGGCAAGACGCAGTCGTTCTGTCAAGTGTCCTGAATTGTCTGAGCGAGTGAGGACGAAGAGCATCTCAGGAAATGGACGTGGAATAAATGCTGAAAGGGCGTTCCAGACGTGCCAGATGTGAGCAGCGCTCTTCAATGCCTTTTAAGTGGGGTGTCCCGAAACAAAACCGGCTTGGCTTCCGCTGTTAAAAATGGAAATGAGATGATCCTCATCCACGGAAATCAACTCGTCAAACTCGTCCAGCACGGCGGGCCGCTGCGGGTTGTTGCCGTTGTTGGTCAAGACGTCCATCATGCTCTCGTTCTGGAGCAGGTTGACGATGCTGTTGGGATAATTCATCCAGGTGCTTCCCGGGTTGCCGGCCGGGTCCGAAGCGTTCTGCGCTGCGGCCATCGCCGCCGCCGCCGAGTGGCCGGCCTGCTGGCCGTTGCCGCTTTCGTCCGGCGGATTCAGGAGGTCCACAAAGTCGTCCATGTCTAGGCTGTCCAGGGTTCCTGAGGCCTGGGCTTCCGAAAAGCTGGGGAACTGCGGAATGCCCTCCTCCACCGCGCTGGCGTCCGCTGGGAACTGAGAGCCCAGTAAGGGGAAGAAGCCGGAGGACTGCGAGGGGGCGGCGCTCCCCTGCGAGGCCGGCGCCTCTTGGGTGACGACCGAGCTGATGCTGGGGAAGAATTCCTGAAGGTCTGACAGGTTGACGGTGGGGTAGTCCTGGCTGGAAACAGGCGGGTGGTTGGCGGAGCAACCCGAAACCCGGATGGCTTGGGGCTGCGGGCCCAGGTTCAAGCTCTCCATGATCTTCCACGTTTGGCTCGTGGCTGCGACGGAATTGGAAGACGGGGAGGAGGAGAATGTGGAGGGGGAGGAGGAGAAGGAGCAGGGGGACGCCTCCACCTTGGTCTGGCCCGAGAACATCTGGCTGGGCTGCATGTGAGTGAAGGAGGGCTGCGCCTTGGCCCCGCTGGCAGCAGGTGGAACTGCAGCACAAACGCAACCAGCACGTCAACTTCAAAAACTTCAAAGCCACCTACTGCACACTCATGACAAGTAAGGCCCGACCACGAACGGATTATTATTATGATTTTATTTTTTTTGAGGTTCATGCCAATTCCGGTATTTGCCAGGATAAAATTCCGATGGCCGATTCATGGTCAGATGAATTTAAAAAATAGATAAAGAATAAAACAAATTATCCTTTGTCCCATGCTACAATAACGGACATTTGACTGCTTTATACTGCTTTATAATTTAGGATTGCTTTAACTTTACAACAAAGAGAAAAGTCAGCATTTTTTTTGTGGGTGGGAGGATGTTTGAAGGTTAGTGTCTTATTTTGTAATGTGCTAAAGTGTAAAAAAAAAAAAAGTCTGAAAATTAGCTCATAACATCAATTGGAATTTAAAAAAAATATATTTTTTGCATTAGAGAAATTTTGAATGCCAGAATCATTCACCACATCTTATTCTTGGATTCATGAACGAGACATTTCTTGCTTCACCGAATTTGTTTTTCTCCTTGATAAGACAGCATTATCCGCAAAGGCAAAAAAAAAAAAAAAAAAAGTAGCAAGCCGATTTTAACAAAGTGGCGACCTCTGACTGAAGGGACTAAGCCGAAAGTCAAACGACAATAATCGTGTAAAGAAATCAGTTTTCAAAGTAGAAGGAGGGAGTCAAAATCAAAATTTGTTGGAAAAACAAATGAGGCACAGAGCCTGAAAAAGGACAGGAAGGGCATCCCAATACTTTGTTGCTTCCCACCACTTTTGAGTGTAACCTTCTAAATCCTGCCAAATGTCGTGCGGAGGGATCAAGAAAATGATGAGCAGACTCACAAGCTGGCGCCATCATCGGCGGAGCTTTGGTTGGGGCCGTCCTCCTGGCGGGACTGAAGTGTCTGCGATCGGGTGGTGGAATTGACCCTGAAATCCAAATAGGCTTAGTGAGCATTTTTATAAGGAGGTGGGGGGCTAACTATCATTCGGGTCATACTTGTAGACAGCAGAGATCCCAGTTTCAGACTCTGGAACATATCGCCGGTGCGCTTGCGCTTCTCATTCCACCGGTATTCGTCTGGAAGGGGGGGATGATGCGAGAAACTCAATCAGACCTCGGTTCGGCCACGCATTTGCTGGAGGGAGGGCTCAAAAGTCGTACCCCGGTCGGCGGGCAGGTACTGGAAGTCCATGGGCTCGCTGACCTCGCGGTCCGAGGGTCGGCGCAGCTGCACCTTGACGCGGACGGGCTCGCTGAGGTTGGTGTCGCGGTATGGCGGCGTGCGGAACACGATGGCCACCTGCCTGTGGACGTCGGCCTGCGAGAAAGTTCCCTTGCCCTCCCAGGAGTCCTGGAAGAAGCGCACCTCGATGTCCTCTGTGGGGAGAGGGCAGGCCAGGGAAGAGTTTAAAACAGGAATTGGACCTCGCCTTCCAAAAGACACCGAAACCCCAGTTCCCCCCTCCAGACACCGAACAGCAGGTTCGACCTTTTTGGACTTTGTCGCAGAGTAGAAAGATTTCGTCGCCGCCTTTGCAGCTGCCCGAGTTACGGTTCACTCTGCAGATCTTCAGCTCTGCTGTGTTTGGAGCCCCTGTGACGAGAAAAAAAAACAGGCGTGAACGCTGAGAGATTGAGAACGCAGCCAGATGAGTTCAAATCAAATCAGTCGTCGCTTGAACCACCGGCAAGACGAACTTTTAACTACACGAGCGCGAATAACAGATTTTTGAGGAACAAAATCATCGAATGAATCATTTCATTTCTTGCTGCAATGCCATCGTCTTTACTAATGACGTAATGGGCTGCGTTACGACGAAGCGCTGTGGTGACGGGATTCCAGGAGTACTTTCATGACCATAAAACGCACATAAAAGTTTTCGATTTTCTCCAAAATGGACGGGGCGCCTCATAACGCGGGTCACCTTGTGTATGCACCGAGTTCCAAAAACTGCGAATACGCCGGTACGCTGCTTGTATAGAGAAAAGCCGGACGTCACTGAGGACCGCATGCGGACATTTAAGTGGGAAGGGCGGGCGTGAAAGAAAACGTGAAAGCCCCCCAGTAGGTGCCGGCACGTGCGTTGTGCAAAACAACATCCCGAAAATGGCACCGACGGAGACACGCTTACCAAGCATGGTTTCAACCGCAAGCTTATCAGTTACCCGGACGACCATGCTCGGCCAAAGTGAAGTTGCGAGCGGCGCAGGAGCGATGGCGAGCGCAGCTTGACTAAGACTGGGAGGCAGCGCCGGGCGAGGTGCGCCACAATTTGTGAATGGATTGTGGATGCCTGGGCTAACGTGTCTGCCAGCACGGTTGTTGGAGCTTTCGCAAAAGCCGGCATCGTTTCTGAGGAGCCGCGCGGCGACGAGGCTAACTTTGACGATCACGCAAGGGAACTTGGCGTGTTTAATTGTGAACTTGCCCAGCTGCTCATTTCGGATACAGAAGATGAGGACTTTAATGGATTTGTGGACGAGGATTGGTCAAAAGAATAACACGAGTACATTGTTAAATAGTTCAATAAAGTTCAAACGAACTCAGTTTTTGCTCCCACTGCCTTTTTAAAAACATCTCGTGTAGAGGCGCTGAAAATTTTAAATTTACCACTGTGTGCGTGTGTGTTTAATCAAGAAAAATAGCAGTAAAGGGAGGAATCTTGAAAGTGGACTGACGATAAATGTTTTTTTTTTTGGTTATGTGTACGCGAAGTCAGTACAAACGATGACCAGTGGCCATTCCTGTTCGGATCCAGCAGAGGGCGCTGCATGCACATATTGCATCACTCACTGTTGTCAAAGATGGGCTGCGAGACGACGGGCTCCAGGGGGAACAGCTCCCCCGAAGGCAGCGTGATGGAGGCCTGGAAGCAGAGCCGCACCGAATTCAGGTCAAATTCCTCCTCCCACACCTTGGCCTCGTGAACTGCAGCCAAGACACAGCAGGGAGAGGGTGAAGGTGTGTTGCACGCATTGGCGGCGGCGCAATCACATCACTGCATCCCGTCACAAGGCGGCCTTCGATGCTTTCAGAATGTTTAATACGGGGAGGGGGCAGAAAAGTGATTGCAGGGCTGGTCGATGATGCAAGAAATAATAATCACAATGCGACTTGACTGATATTGAAATCACTGCGGAATAAACAATTATTCATTGGTTTCAAAACTCAATTTTCAACTTAACTTGAAAGAACAACCAGAAAATAAATGTCTGGGTATTTGAAGGAATATCCCTTGCGGGACTTGATTAGCCGGTCAATTGGATTTCGCATTGATAGCGAGCGTTCGCAACCCCCCCCCCCAAAAAAAAACGAGGGGGGGTGGGGGGTATTGTATTTGTTCGCCACTTACTGTTGAAAGGGTTGTTGTTAGTCTGCAGCCGACATGTGATGGCCTCAATCACATCCTTCTTCTTCACACACTGAATGCCCAAGTTCTGAAAACTGACAACACACATCACACGTTTCACAAACGATGAGTTATTGACAACAAATACTTGTTCATTTCCTAACGACATCGAGACAGGCACAGAACGGTTGGTTGATTTATCTCTTCGGTATTTATTGCAACAGGTCAGTTAGCAGACGTTGATCCGGTACAGTACTTTTGCAATGATGCGACAGCAATTGGGCCAGCTCCCAACTAGTCTTGCGAAACGATTTTTCATTTGACTGACGTGTGCGTACAACAACTAAAAAGCAAACATGTCATGAGCCAATCTGTGCTGTTAATGATCCACGCGGCTCAAAGTGCCAGACAGGAGCCCGACTGCAGCCGAGGTGGCGTCTGTAAAAAGTGCCCCCCGCCCCGGCGTCACATGTGGCTCAAACTCCATGGCGCTCGCTTCTATGTGCTGCCGCATCGCTTCCCGGACAACGGGCAGACGTACCTGTGTATCCGCCTCTCCTGCAGGTCGGCCTCGTAGTAGCCGTGCTTGCAGTCTTTTCCGACCAGCTCGTGCGGATGAGGCTTGTACGGCGTGTTTTTTGTCACCAGGGAGATCCGAACACGCAGGGGGCCGCTGTAGTTGTGCACCTGTGATGGGACAAACACACACACACACACACACACACACACACACACACACACACACACACACGCATTGTGAATAGAAGGATAGAAGGAGACACATGGGCAGAAGTGGAGTCCTGATATTTTTGTATTCATGTGTATGTAGCTTTGTTTGATCGGAACATCTGCACTCATTTCCGTTAGCCTCTCCATGGCTTTTAGTATGAGAGGTTAGCATCGCAACACTAAAACAAAACTAAAACAATGTATTTTTGGAAAAAAATAAAAAACAAAGTAACAAACCTGCCCTACAAACTAAATGAATTGAAAGAACAAAAGTCTAAATGTAATAAAAACTATTAGGAAAAAAAAAAACAAGACACAAGCTCAGAAACTACTACAGCCCTGGTTAGCATTAGGCTAGCAGGCTTTCATCTGCGGTTTTTGTGCGCGTTCTGAAACGCCCTCGGATGCCACCAAAACTGTCTGCAGTGGAATTGGTGTTGAAGCGATACTTCTCTCCAGACCAAGGAGCTTTGGATGTTGGGTAGGGGCTCCGCTTAGCCTGGGCTGCGAGTGGAAGCTCCCGAGAGTCTTCATCCTTGCGCATTTCCTCCAAATCAAGTGATTTTTATTTTAAGGGTAATGTAATAAGATGTGTTTAAAATGATAATTAAGTGTTTGGGGATCACAGTCTTGTCGCATTTTTACTGTTTATAAGAGACGCCATTTTTTTGTGGTGCTTTGCACAATTTCTTTGACTTTATGGACGAGGTGAACTCACCTTAATGGCCGGGTGGGTCTTGGTGGTGTCGTTGCTTTTTTCCCCAGGTATGCTGCCCGCGGAGCGCCCCTCGCACTTGTATCGGAACCGCATCCCGCGCTGCTTCGGCTGCTCGATGATCTCGATGAAGGGGCTCGCTGTTTGGACTTGACACGGCAACAACGATGTGGTTAAAATACACCGTATGACCGTCTCATATTGGTCACCGCGAGGCCGGGTGGTTGCTTCATCATTTTTATTTGTCAGGATGAGTCGTCGTACCTGGGTTGAGCGCGTTCATTGGCCATCCGTACACACCTGGAATGGACAGAAGGGGAATTTTGAAACACACAAAAGGGTCGCGCAACACACGGAAAAACGTTTCGGCACATATTTGTGGCTTGTTAGGAACTTCTCATTCTTGGTGTGGTCACAGTGGAAGTGTCCTAAGAGGTAAAAGGTCGCAGACACACACTGAACATGCTGACTTGACACGCATGGCAGTGAAAACCCACCCCGCAAAAAACAAAAAAAAAGGAGATGGTGTCAAATGACACACGGACAAAGCCGTTGTCCAGTTTCAGATGCTTCATGAATTGTTGCAATTCATGAAATGAAGTGAGGTGCGACACAAGGGTCATGTGGTCTGACCAACTCTAAAGAAATGGAGATATGTTCACGTTCTAAAGACACACTTTACAATTCAAGTTGGTTGCATAAAACTTAAAGACAATACGCGCGAGTGCCATGAGGCCAACAAAAGCCATAACACGGAGTGCAATCCACTACAGTCATTTGTTAAGTGCAGTTCAGTTGTTTTTAACTTTTTAGTTAAATACAGTACTTGCTGTGCTGATGCTTGAGAATCACGTCACTTTTCACATACCAAATACCATTAGCGTTTTTTATTAGCATAGTAACGGAGTGTAAAGCCATTATGGTTGCAGTCGACTGCATCCTAAAAAGAAGTTTCCAAAAAAGAAGACAAAATATTGGCGGTCCACAAATTCATTATGGTACACATTTGCATTCAATCTTGAACAATTGTTTGTTTTAAGACCTTCATTTTACTCCCATTTTTAGAAAAGTTTTATTTGCAATACATTTCGATTGGATCATTATGATATTTTCTCACCGTGTTCAAACTGTTTTATGTTTCAGTGATATACTTTTGGGGAATAAAACCTTTGTCTCCTTTTTTAATGAGACAACGGTGTCTTAAGTATTTCTGAAGCGATACTAGGTTTAAAAAGTTTGAGAACCCACTACCACATATTTACAATCCAATGTGTGATGCACCACGGAGTCCACCTCGACCAAGATTAACACCTAATACAATAACATCTGACATCTTTTAAATTAAGACGAACTGTGGGCGCATCGCTCACACGCAGGAAAATACGTTTGGATGTGGCATATTGAACAGTATGCCCCCCAAGCGAGGCTGCTATATATTAAATGACCTCGTTTTCAAACGACGTTCGGGGCCTCGACAGTCGTAGTAGGAAATACGTGCGTGACCCAACAGGCCCGTCCCCAACTCAACATTCACTCATACCAGGAAGGTTATTCATTTCAACTCAAGTTCCTACGATCACCTTGAGGATACCGCACGCCTAAGTAAGTAAGGAATAACAAACGTTGACGAGCCACTGGCCGCGGGGGGATTCCCCTGGGCGCAAAACAACACCCCGTCCACTTTCACCTAGCTACCCCTTCCGCGCTCCCAAAAAGTGAGCAATCACGCAGCAAAGCAAGCGAAAGCGGCTCCACTTACTGGCCATGGCTCCCACTATACCCCGCGGACTCTCTGGTCTCCTTTTGTCAAGGTTGTAAGCGGCAAACCGTGCGAAGAGTTGGCAAAAACGGGTCTTGAATCCGAGCTACTTGCTTGGAGTCGGCGCCTCCTCTCTCCGCCCACCGAGATACGGCCCTGCGCCGCGCCGGGACGCGATGTCAAGCCGCACGTCACAACAACACACGCATTTTCCGGTAAAGCGGCAACACTATTGTCCTGAGGTGGATGACGCCACATCGATTTATTTACCTAACTAAAAGTGGGGGAAAAAGTAAGAAATCGAGCGAGAGAAAGAACTATTTGTATTGCAGCATTGGGAATGACCAAATGTTCCATTTCGAGCACGAGTAAAGTGGGATATAATTTCAACATAAATTAGCATGTACGGTTACAAGAAAAGCAAGTCAACTGTTGACAAATAGAATTTTGAGGAGTGCTACATAAACTGGTCACAAATTGTGATCTGATCCTTGGCTAACTCACAACAATAGCACGCAGTCTGGTTAAGTTCATACCAGAGAAACAATTTAACTGCTATCTTTGCAGGTGATTTTAATTTGATCTTCCTTAAACTTTTTACTCTCCAACTTTTCAACGTTTCTCAGAGGAGAAAACCCTTTCATGTGACACTATCCAAAAAGAAGACAAACGATTGCAATCGCACGACCGAGAGAAAGAGGGAGAAGTCAGCCAACCTAAAGGCCAATCAATAAGCTTGGAAGTGTTGATTAAAGATGCCCTGCTCGATACCCGAACCTTCGTATTCAATTAGTGGTTGAGCCTCCTGTGGTCCAATAATCTCAGCCGAAGAGTTCCTGAAGAATTATGGTCCTTCATGTTTCATATGAGAGAATATTCTCTAGTCGCCGTCTTTCGGGGGTTAAGTCTGTTTAAGTTATCACACCTGTCCTTTGGTTACTCTCTTGTAAAATGTCTTTCTAAACTTCATTTTCTTCCAAGAGAAGCCAGTGCCAAAACATTCAAACTCGATCCGAAATGTAGGATCCGGAGTATTGAGACATTCTGTGATTCAGTCCCAATTTTAGAGCAGGAAGCCAGCATTGTAGCACCAGGAAGTCGAGGCTTTTATTTTATCAGAACAAGTTCTCTTGTTCCGTTTGTATTGAGGGTTACTTTGATGCCAAAATTGTATGGCTCGTCACCAACCACTCAAAACAGCGCGGAAATACCCAGATGACGCACTTTGAGGATTAGAAAAAGATCGTGGGTGCGTGGGAGAGGCGAAAACCACAACTCGAATTCAGTCATCGTCTGGGGGACAGTTTCGTTGTTGATTCTTTGTTGCTGAACACAGAGGGCCAAAATAGTGGAGAGGACTATTGTCACCCACACTTGTCGTTCTTGTAACTACTTTAATATCGATTATGTATTGTGAACCGTATCGGTCCAATTTCACGAAAGCGTTTACTGGAAAGGGAAGGGCGAGGAAACAACGCCTCCACGTTTTGCCCACGAGATGGCGATGTAGGCGAGTAAATATAACGCCATCTGAAGAGCGCAATAATTAAGATATCCTTTATTTGTCCCACACTGGGGGAATTTACAGTCTACAGCAGCAATTTTGGGGGGTAGAAAGAAGAAAAACAAAGTGTTTGCAAGCACTCAATTAAAAAAAAAATTCAATAGGTAATTAACGTCTAACCTTTTCACCAACCAAAACACTGACATACATGAATATAAACCACTAAAACCAGTGAAACAAGACAATATGCACAGTTTGAACACGGCTGAGATACACGAACCAAAACTATACTTAAAGGATTCTTTTAATCATGAGCATGCACATAAAAGCTACAAAATTTCATCAAATGTTACAAGTTTTAAAGGTTAATGCAAATAAATGCCTTGAACGTAAACGCTGGGCACTTGGGCAAACTGTTTAATTATTTACATTCAATGATATGCCAAGTTACTGGATGTTTTAATAAAGTGCTAGGTTGCTTATTAGAAAGATTCAGATTTTTTTTTTTAATGGTGGTTTTTTTTTTTTTTTTTTTGCTTGGCTGGAAGGAAATAATGGCATTTCCACAGAACAAAATGTACAATGAACCGTGGTCGAGGTTTTTTTTTTTTTGCTAGATGTAAACTAGTAGAATTTTATGTCACTACTAGTACTGGTACCACATAATTGTCACCCAATGAACAGTTGTGTCTCATTGCAAACATGTTGTCGTTCTACGAGTGCGCAATAATGTCACACAATCGTGGTAAAAATGCCACGAGTGAGACAGGGGGCGCCATAGACACATCCAATATGGCGGATGCGCTGACGTATGTGATGTCAAAGCAGGCCCTGTGTATATTTTGAAGTCTATGGTTGCCAAGGCAGAAACCAGAATGGTGCCTTCATCGGCTCACTTCAATCGTAGGACATAACGAGTTTTTCCTTGCAATTATCACGTACACATGTAATATATACGTCATATCCAAACTAGTCGCTTTGGATCACTCTCGATCAACTTGTGGCCGATTGAATCGACCCCCTCGTCTCCTGAGTGCGTTTACGTATGCAAGGGACTTTAAAGGCAGCGCGAGGCATGTCATAAACGGATGGGCCGGGAAGCTTGGTGGTGCGTTTGAGGCCAGTGAGGCGGTACCTTCCGAGCCTCCTTCACTCTGCGGCGCAAGCGAGCTCTTCGGAACAGAAATGGCGGAGGGGGAGTTGGACGTGGATTCGTTGATTTCCAGACTTTTAGAGGGTAAGTGCGTCTCTTTCACCGCGGATTGTGTGCGATTCGTGGACATTGCGTCCCTCTGTTTTGGCCCAAGGGGCCAACAGCTGAAAGCGTTGCTCGACTCGCGAATAGGACTGGTGGGGAAGAAAAATGTCTTGCTGGTGAAATCACAGCCGCACCTTGAAGCTTACTTCGCCCCTTTCCCCTCTTTATCCCGCATTTGTTTCTCCACACGTTGTTAAACGGGCTCTCAAATATTCGCCACCGATGTGTGGCGTTTACGTGACAACGAAAAGTTGTCGTTTCGCGGCCGTTGGCGCTTGGTGGGGTAAACGTCGTTTATTCACCCCCTGACAATGTCTCATTACAAGTGTATCGCACGTCATGTCATCACTGGAGCGTGCCGAAATCAAACCAGCCAAGTTGGCGTCCTATTTTTAAATATGCTAATCGTGTTTCTTGAACGCAGCACGGTGGTGGGCGGCAGCTTCTGGTTCACCCCACTAGCTAAAGTGACTTGGTCACTATTAACGTACGCCGAAAACGTCAGCACCGTTGTTTGGTTCTGGTCGAAGGACACACTTGAGGCCCGATGTGCGCCTGTTGAATTTTCCAGCAGTCTTAAGAAGAAGCAAATATTTTTTCAAGGGGACGTGGCGCTCAGAAGAGAGAAGGCACGACTTGTGCATGTTGTGTTTACGTGCGAATATTTACACAAGAAAGCATGGGATTAATTGAATTTGTCTGTGTGCAGTTTTCCACCTCTATATTCCCATTATACAGCGCACTTACTGTAATGCCTAAATGTGGGGAAGGAGAGCCACAGTCGACTTGACACAATGAATGCACTCAAATCACGCAAAGGGCTGCTGGCAACACTTAGGGCATGATCACCACTGGCACATGTATTTTTGTTTTGGATGGTCTCTAGTATGAATTTTTACTGTGGATGGTTCTGCAACCCAGAATGTTGGCCGGCTGTGGTTTGTTTATCTCAAGGCAGAACGCTGAGACACAGTCACTTGGTGTCATTTGTAAACACGCCGAGGATTGAGTCGCTGAACAAATACTGAACAGTTTGCACACGTGCAAGGCTTCAGCTCAGCCTAATCATCATCCAGATTGGTTGGGCGTGTTACAAAATTGATTGCAATATTGACTTGATTCTAGCAGTGTTACCAGCTGACAATACAGTGAATCCCTGTTTCGAGTGACCTGTTTTCGGACCCACCCACAAGAAGTGAGAATCCGACATAGAGGTCTCATATATATATATATATATATAGGGAACATGTAAACAACACAATGTAACTCCAAGTGTGTGTGTATATAAAATATATATTCACACACACACACACACACACACCAATCCAAAATATACATGTTATTTTGATCCTCGCAGTCCACACTACTGTCTGTGACTTTGAATGGGTGTGGCCTTAAAAGGCGGGGCCTGGCCTGAGTGACTTGGGTGTCAGCCAATCAAAGTGTAGCATTGGCTTTTCTTGGTTTAAGATTGCCGTTGACCGCTTGTGTGTTGAGTGCTTCTCAGTGACTGTTTGTTCAATTTGGTGCTAGACTCTGTAAAACTACCTCTACCGAAAACTTAACCCTACATGAAGCTCCTCAACTCACTTCAACACAATGTCTTGTCATCAAGAGGCAACCAAACCGTGACTATGCGGGAGTTCACTCTACACTTGTGTATGCTAACAAAACAAAACAAAAAAATAAATAAAATGAAAATGGTCACATAAACATCAACCGTAAGTTAGGTGTCGGACAACGGTACATCCCTTTGCCGTCAACTGACCAAAATACATTTTGGTGTTTTGTTTCAATGACGACGGTCGCATGGGTACACATAGTCGCAAAGCTGTCTTATTAAATGTCAGCACACACAGCTGTCCGTGATCCTAATAAATAAACCAAGCGGTGACGAGGGGCAATACGGACAGGAAGCCAAAAGTGGCTGCCATTCCGCCTGTGCACAAATTCGAATGTCTGGGAGCAACCGCGGTCATTTATAATGCCGGTTTACACCGAGAGACTCTTAATGATGACATTTTGGAAGCTGCGTATTTTGCATTGCCAGCACGGCGCGCTGTTGTGGAAACAATGGTGGAGCCTGTGCGCCGAGGAGCGTTTGCTCCCTGGCACCATCACTGGCAAAGGGGGTTCGGGCCAGGACTCGGACCCGCTCTTTCCAGACGGCACTCCGTTGTCTCAGTTTCGTCGAGCTCACAAAGATGCTCATTCTTCTGGAAATGTCAATGGCAGAACAAAACGGCCTGTGCAGACTCGGCGTCGCATTTTCTCCCTCCTAGTTACTCTCGAGTCCTTCTTCCACCTTGGGGATGCACGGTCAGATTCAGAAAACTCCCCCCCCCCCCATTAGATGTCTTTCACAAGTGCCGTAAACATTTCTCATTGGCTGTTTAATCGTATGTGTGTGTCACAGATTTTTAAGGTGTCTTTTTTTTTTTTTTTAAGGGTTTCCACACTATACAGGCGCTCCCTTACATCTGAACATTCATATTACAAACATTTCGGAGAAAGTCAAGTCAAAAATGTTCTTCGCAAGATATCCTATGCGCTCCCACTAGTCTAAACATACTACTGTTATTAATGTTGACTTTGTGGAAGTTAATTTAACAAGCAGAAATATTTACCTGTTTTTATCCATCTCAGAGGGCGGCCATTTTGCCATGTGCTGCCTCACCTGCCGTCGACTGAAGATGACATCACAGTGCCGAGGTGACGACAATCACAGCTCACCTGTTTAATGGATTTGGTCATGTGACATTCGCAAGCTGAGCCCTGAGGCTCGGTGATGTCATTTTCAATCGACAGCAAGTGGCCAAATGGCTGCCCTCTGAGATGGAGACAAGCAGGTGGAGTTTTCCACTTAATTCACATTCCACAAACTCAATATTAATCAGACTACTGTGTTTAGACTTGTCAGTGCACATCGAACATATTCTTAAACTGGACTCCCGCTTAATACTTGCATGTTAGCTAAAACATTTTAAATACTTGCCAGTGGGGAGGAATACAAAAAAAAAAAAAAGACAGATGCAGTGTAATTCAGCGCATGAGAAGAAGAGGCAGATAAGGCCCTCAACTCACATCCATTGGCGTAATATTGTATGGGATAATAACCTTAAATTGTTGATTGTCGTCATTTCCCGAGTGCCAACGTTTCTACGTAATTACAGTAACACCTATGCTACTTTCCAATAGCCTGCCAATGCGTTTTGCAGTCTACGCTAGCATTAAGCTAGGTGACTTTCATGAGGCCAAATGATACTGCTTGGCTGAACGATGCGGGGGGGGGGGGTCAGTTAGTAAAATAGAAACAAATAAACAGCATCTTATTTGGGGAAATATGTTGAAGACGTACAGGAGGTGGTCAAACAGTTTTATCTATTTATTCCCGGCTACCCAACGAGTGCTGACGGTTGTGGATTTTATATGCTGTGAAAAAACACTCATCATGCAGTATAGTGCAGGTCCAAATGGCAGCGCCGCGGACGCCGACTACATCATACATTTGGAAAGCATCGGACAGGAAACACACTTGGCTCGGCTAATGCGGCGCCACATGCGTTGCTTCCAGTGGGCTCACGCGGCTCCCTTTGCCAGCTCGTCGAGCTCTCATTCCATCCACCGAGAGAGGAGAGGAGAGGAGCCTCGCAGCGCTCCCTCTTTGTCCCGACAGCCGACTTCCTCAAAAACTGCCGTACAGCGACGCCCATATATGGCCTGGCTCGCTCTTCAGACCAACACTGCTGCCGCTGCTCTGAAATGAGTGGAAAAAATAGTTGGCCTCTGTGACCAGTCAAGCAGGAGAAAACCAAATGTGAACTCATGACCTCTCCCCCGCAGTGACATAAATGGGAGTAAAAAAAACAAGCGAAAAAAAATGTAAAGTAACAGTATGACCAAAAAGGTTCGACAAAACTCGTAAATGGGGCTTTATGACTCGTTTGCGCTGATTCACGCACGCACATTCCTTCACGCTCCCAAATACCCTCAACACACAGACTCACACACTCACTCACTCACACCATCACAGTTAATTTAGTAGTGTATCCAGGAAATGATTTTGTTTTTGTTTTGAACAAGTCACCGATTAGACTAATGTCAGAGGCACGCGGTAGGGCATTGACAAACGAGCTCATTTTATGTAACTGGTGTGAAAATGATGGATGGGATCTCATCCATGAACCAACCGTAAGAAAGTGATTCCGAACCGAAAACAAGCTCGAGGAGAGGTTTGTGTGAGGCTGTGTGATTTGTGTATAAAGCTGACGGTGCAGGTGTGCCTTTTTGCCGGAGGCGCTCGGTTTGCAAATCAGCAACCGCGGCTTCGTTGGCCGACACCTTGCACGCTGGGAATTGCTCTTGCTGGGTTGCCATGGTGATGAGATGTGCTGTGCTTCTTGTCGGGGGAGGGTGGGGGTATTATGAGACGCCCACCTTTTTTTTTGTACCGTCACAACGGCTGCTGGGAAACACCCCCGGCACAAGCTCACAATGGAACGTCCCAAAGTCAAGGTCACTGTGTGTGAAAGAGAGCCAAAAAAAAAAAAAAAGTGTGTGTGTATGTTTGTGTGTACGCCTGCGCCTGAAAGGGGATTCCTGTGTGTGTTTGTTTGTGCTATATCAGTCCTGACTTGTCAGTTGATCTGGCTGCCCAGTCTGCGAGCACGCCATTGCATAACAGAGCGAGGGAGGGCCGTGAGGTCGCGCTCCTGACACACCTTCGCCTTTCTCTCGACTCTCTCTTTCACACGCACACACCTTAAGTCTTTCAAAAACACACACAAGCCTCCCAGTCTCCCTTTCACACATACACACGCACACACCCGGGCTTTCTCTTTCACACACGCATCCCTTTTGCTGACTAATTTTGCATGCGCATACACGTGCTTGAGGCGATGAAACCCCAAAAGAGTTTGGTCTAAAGGGACCCGCCTAACTTTTTGAGTTGCGTCAAATGAATAAGCCACAACACTCGAAAAAGAGTTGGCTCAGAAATAGCCTAAATGGAGTGAACAAGGGACGGAACCAAATTTTTGGGGTGTATGTTTATCACCAAAAGTTGGGTCAAATGAATAAACCACAAAACACAATTTTGAAAAAAATAAAGATGTTGAGTAGCCCACGAAACAAAATTTTTTTTGGGGTGGGGGGTGTTGTTTTGCGCGTTATTCGTTTTTTGGGTTACATGAATAACCCAAAAGGTGTGTTGATCTCTTTTTGACCCAATTTGGGTTACTTTTGACCTCTTCTTTGATAAAATAACCCAATTTTGTCTTAAACTGGTACAGTCATACCACGGTTTTCGACCATAATCCGTTCCAGAAGGCTGTTCGAAAACCGAAACCACGCTCTTTAAAAAAAAAAAAAAAAAAATCTCGATTGAACACGTCTGCTCACAGTGGAACGCTACATGAGGAAGCGTCACTTCCTCGTCTACCCGAGGAAACGTCATTTCCTCGTGTAAGGAAGGCGAGAGGAGTCAAGTGGCGCATTCAAATGCGCTCAGTTTGGTCGAGAACCGATATTCGGTCGTAAGCATTTTGAAAAGAGGCAGTTGATGCAAAAGAAAAGCGAATGTGTTCAGGATTCATGGGGGGGTAGTAAGCGTGCCATTGACACTTTGCTCTCACGTCCCTCAGTGCGAGGATGTCGCCCGGGAAAGATCGTCCAGATGACGGAGGCCGAGGTGCGCGGCCTTTGCATCAAGTCCCGGGAGATCTTCCTCAGTCAGCCCATCCTGCTGGAGCTGGAGGCACCCCTCAAAATCTGTGGTGAGCCCCGGCCGTCGGTCGGCACGGCCGCCCTCCCCCCTGTCTGTCTGTTCTTAACCAATCGGCGCGTCATCCGTTCCCCGCACGCAGGTGACATCCACGGGCAGTACACAGACCTGCTCAGGCTCTTTGAGTATGGTGGCTTCCCCCCAGAGGCCAACTACCTGTTCCTGGGTGACTACGTGGACAGGGGGAAGCAGTCCTTGGAGACCATCTGCCTGCTACTGGCCTACAAGATCAAGTACCCGGAGAACTTCTTCCTTCTGCGGGGGAACCACGAGTGCGCCTCCATCAACCGCATCTACGGCTTCTACGACGAATGTGAGCACGCGCGCTTCGGCGACGCTGTCGGGCCGACGTACGGCGTTGTCACTTACCCCGCTAACTGACCACCAGGCAAACGGCGGTTCAACATCAAGCTGTGGAAGACTTTCACAGACTGCTTCAACTGCCTGCCCATTGCCGCCATTGTGGACGAGAAGATCTTCTGCTGCCATGGAGGTACGCCAGGCAAAGGACGTGGGGAAGAGCGGGGGGTGCGTTCTGGACAAGGAGCGTTGGACGAAGCTGCTCATGATGTCCTGATACTGTACCACACGCAGGTCTGTCCCCTGACCTGCAATCAATGGAGCAGATCAGACGCATCATGAGACCCACAGACGTGCCAGACACAGGTTGGTGGACACACACTTTAAAAAGTTTGCACGCTGCTCCACAAGTCAAATTTAAAGACATTTGAATATGAGTTGCAATTGCTCAAATGTTAATATTACATGAATTGATGTTAGGGTAGCACTTCTGATGCTAGCTGAAGCAAAAACCCCTTCAAAAAAACACCCAGCAAAAAAAAAAAATTAGCTCCTGAAATTTGTTTGGAAATTTTGGAACAGTGAGTCATACACACGTATTTTCCCAATGGATGATAGTTGTCTGTCAGGAAGAGAAAAAAAACCTGTCTGCTTAGCTGTAAAAGTGCATTGTAAATCGTAAAATGTATTTGATACTTTTCAGATTTTTTTCTAATCCCAGTGAAAATCAAATGAATGTAGAAACTTATCTCTCTCTCCATACAAGATCAATAAAACAAACCTATGATGTATTTATATACTATAAATAAAACATGATCAACATAAGTTGAGTAATGGCACCAACATCATTTATCAACTTTCAGCAACAAATAGACCTCCTTTAGCAACATCCCTTTCAAATACGTTGACCCCAAGAACAATTCTTCCAACATGACTGTCAACACTTTAACTACATCAACTACTTACCATTATTGGATTTGAGCACGCAAAGTTAAGTAAACGAAATGAGGTCCGTCCATTTTAAATGTCCGACGTGTTCTGTCTTCCACTTCTTCGGTGGTCCGTTGATCTCTTGACACCCTCTGCTGGTTATTTCCATAGCGCCACCTACTGCTTCAAGGTCTTAGAAAAAAACAACAACAACACGTGGCTTTGTTTTGTTTGTGTGTGTTTTTTTTTCAACACAGTTTTCATCTTAAGTGAAAGTGGAGCGGTCATATTAGTCTTGTGTTATTAAAAGTTCTGGTCGGAGTGATACTGCATGTGTGTTGTCATAAAAAGCGGCCTCTTCTCCTTTTAAGGGAGTCAGAGGTTCTCGCTGCTTTTTTTTTTTTTTTTTTTTGCCCCACATCCTCTTTTATGGTCTGCGGAGCGGGGCACCGTGTGCACGTCACCACACGCGTGCACACAGCGGCAACTAAAGCTGTCCGGTACCGTCCTCCAGGCCTATTGTGCGACCTCTTGTGGTCGGACCCGGACAAGGATGTGCAAGGCTGGGGCGAGAACGACCGCGGCGTCTCCTTCACGTTCGGAGCCGACGTGGTCAGCAAGTTCCTCAACCGGCACGACCTGGACCTCATTTGCCGAGCCCACCAGGTTCGAAGCTCGTCGCGATGCGATTCGTGAACACGGGGCGTGGGGTACTTACTGACTGTGCGGCGCCTCCAGGTTGTGGAAGACGGTTATGAGTTTTTCGCCAAGAGGCAGCTGGTGACGCTCTTCTCGGCTCCCAACTACTGCGGCGAGTTCGACAACGCCGGCGGCATGATGAGCGTGGACGAGACCCTCATGTGCTCCTTCCAGGTGCCCGCTCAGGAACTGCACTCGGAAAGTCGCACGCAGTACGCAAACATGATGTATTTAAAACGGCGCTGTGTTCTTCAGATCCTGAAACCCTCCGAGAAGAAAGCCAAGTACCAGTACGGCGGCATGAACTCGGGCCGGCCCGTCACTCCTCCCCGCACAGCGCAACCTCCCAAGAAGCGATGAAGGAGGACCGACTAAGAGAAAACGAGCGTCAGCGTCGTCTGGCGTCCGCTTCTCGCCGCACACAGATCCACCAACTGTTTGAAAACAACAAAAACAAAACAAAAGACACAACCCAGGTTTTCTTTATCTCCCACTGAACTGCCCTTCGTCTACCCCAACGTTGCCCCCTCCCATCTATGTAACATTCAAACATTAAAAAAAAAATGTGACAAAATACACCAACTGTGGGGTCATTATTGTGTTTTGTTGTTCTCCAGACACATGGACACACACACTTGTAGTGTATCGATTCAAAACCCATTTGTTCTCCACATCAACTGAACTAATAAATGCGAGGACAAACCTCGACTGTATCCAATATGCAGTACAGCAGTGGTTCTTAACTTTCTTAGACGTACCGAAACCAACCAATTAATATGCACATTCACCGAACCCTTCATTAGTGAAAAAAAAAACATTTTTTTTACAAATTCAAGATATTAACAACGCATTTATTAAAAACAGAAAAAGGCAAATAAAATTACATGTAAGTATAGATTTGTTTAATTGTATGATGTACTATCACGACAGTCACACGGTGACCACTGAGCGAACTAAATTTCCCGCAGCACTGATTGGACAAGCAATGTCATGTTTGTCATTAAACAAATCTTATCTGCATCATCTGCAGCAGATCATCTGCAGCCGATGGCAGTGATGGCCAAGCGGGCGTGTCATAATTAACATGTTGAGTCGGGTGTCTTACCCTCCATGGCAGAGGCTCCGTCGAACCCCTGAGACCGATTCACTGAACCCCTAGGGTTCGATCGAACCCAGGTTAAGGACCACTGCAGTATAATAGGGTATTTTCCTGTTCTTTTGTGGGACTTAACTATGCATTAGCGCCGCCATGTGGTATTGTCATTCAACAACAAGAACAAATTTGCTGCCGCCATCTACCGGTGGGGGTCCGAACAGCACACGCATTTCAAATGTTTCTTTCCTTGTTAGAACAGTACAGTAATAAAGATGGAAAAAGTATGAGATTGTATTGCTGTTTGTCAGTAGGTTTACCTGGAGATATAATCCCGCAATTCCACAGGCATAGGTGGTGTACTTTTAACTAAATATTGTACAAAGGAATCTTGTCCAATGAAATATTCCCGTTAGCGTATAACTCGACTCAAATTAAAACATCCGAAATTTCCACTTTGTTTTTCCTTAAGCCTGGGTGCAATCTTTCAAACCAACCAAATCTACCCAATGTGCCCCATTAGACACACAACCATGAACCTTTACAAGTCCTTTATTTACAGTCAAATGTGTCATGAGTCACACTTGTGCAAGCCACAAGGTCCGGTAAAAATGTCCAGTACAGTACACAAACACGACCGCTCAAGCAGAGATGCAGCAAACGCAGAATAGTTACCGATGCATATTTTTTGGGGGCAATTATGACCCCCCCCCCCAAAAAAAACCCCACGGGCGTAGTTTGATCTTTTTCGCCATACTTTTAAATTGCTTAACAGAAAGAGAAACATCAACCCCCTCCCTTGCTCCCCAAAAACTAAAATATGTAATGTTCTACTTGGAGAAAAGAAAGGCCTATAAGGCATTAAAACAAAGTAAAACATCAGTCTATGTACTGAATGTGAGGCACGGTGCATCAGTAGAAATATAAAGGACACAAATAAGCATTGCTTAGCAGGCAAATAATACAGGTAAAAAAATAAAGAAACGCAATGCTGCGCGAAAAAAAAGAAGTGCTATTCATATTAAATATTACCACCACAAATATTGCAGTTTATCTAATGCTGTAATTGGGAATTATCCAATTTCACTCAATTGGACTCTTAACTTCATTTCTTCAAGACAATTGCTGTATCTGTGTTTATCTATCTATGCCAGCGACGTATAGTGCCAGACAGAGCAATCAAAATGCTCTTCCACTAAATGGCAGAAGGTACGTACCTGTTTCAATTGTGGAGGACAAGTTGGGTGGTGCGGCGTCCCACATGCTCCACTAGAGGGCAGCATTGCGTCTTCACAGAGGCCAAGCGAGGGAGACGGAATTTCACTCAGCTCTGTGATACTTATGAAAACTTCTTGCAGACAAACGCAAAACCGCGGGAGAACGGCGAGAAACAAAAACGATTCCCTTCCATATACAGTATCGACACGTTCCCTGAAAGAATGTAAAAGACTGCAACCACCACCAAAAAAAAAGTAAATAAATACTTTAAGAAACTATGCAAAAGCAGTAAACTCCTTCCTATTGTATGTGTAGTGTTACCTTGTCTTAATAAGTATAATTTGTTCCTCTACTAAGCTAGCAATTGTTCCAGCACACCCCCTTCCACCAGGGAGGCAAAATTGCACACTACTAGCTGGATATAATGCGATAAAAGATGCAACGAAAAGTGCATCGGCGACCGTGGCTCTCATCGACACTCGGAATTTGGGCCACCCTCAAGTCAAGGCACCGGTGTAGTCAGCAGTGCTTGTCAGTGTGTGTTTTGCGAGAGGCTAAACGAGCTTTCGCAGTGGGAAGGACAGCGCGGCACCGATGGACAGACCCAGAGCCAAGAAAAAGGTCATCAGGGATCCGGCGGTCTCCGCATCCTTGGCCTCCACCATCCTGACAACGACAAGGAGTCAACGTTAGCCAAAGCGTGAGCTGCTTTGGGGTACCACTAGGAAGTAGTTACATGAACTTCACATGTTTTTTTTTTAAAACTTAGTCAGCACTTCCACATTCACCAGAACGCGAGCACTTGCGTCACTTCTGCTTTTTGGGACTCACTGTGGAGCGTAGGACATGGACAGGCAAACAAAGTATCCGCTGGAAACGGAGAAGAGCGCCATGATGACGGTGAAGCCGATGTCTGAGGCGAAGTAGACGGGCAGGAAGGAGCGAGCCTGGACGTTACACAGCATCAGGAGCGGGATAAAGACCACGCGAGAGACCACCAGCAGCGGGAAGAGACGCGACTCCTTGCGGGGCTGAGAAGACCAAAATATTCTTCACTTGGATTTCAACGGAGGCGAAAGGACAATGAACGAATGAATAGTTCTCTCTCTCCTTTCCCGCATCCGATGGCATTTTATGAAATGGCTGCACTGTCAAATATCGCTCAACTAAGAGATGGCGGGGGCAGTCATGAAATCAATCAATCATTTCATTCTCACCCATTGTATCACTGTGGTGATCGTGCGGCCAAGCCAGTCGTTGATGTTAAAAGTCAGGAAGCAGCACACGTTGATGAAGTAACGGTCTGAGTGGAGAACAATCACCATCGGACAGTTAAAAGAGAAGGAAAAAACAAACATCAACAACAAGCCTCCCAAAGTCATACCCCAATTTCCTTTTAACGCCGTCTTGAAATCAGGGGATGACGTCTTGACATCGGCGGTGATGGCGGGAAACACCGACAGTGTGACCGTGAACACAAACGTCACACAGAACGCCATCACCCAAATCTGCCAAAAATCAATCCAGAAATTAAACAAATCGAATGATTACGGTCCACAGGCAAAGTATGAATTGAAAAGTAGCACCGCGCTGCCTCACCGCAAGGGTTCAAGGTTTGTTTTTGCGGACACCTACGGGATGCTCAGCACTTTGGGGTTTTGAGAAAAGTCCGAAGGGGGCCAAAATCTATGCTAAGTTCTGTTGTATGTTAGCATTAGCATTGTATGTTAGCATTCGGCTCGAGGACTTCTGTCAAGACAGCTGTTCGATGGTTTGGCTTCGGTGTTTGAATAGTCACACATACTGTATGTATGCAACATGTTTTAATTCTCTTTTGCTTTGTGTCAAGTTTTGCAGTAAACGTCAACTGAGAATGACAAACAGCTTGAAGCACGCACACTTGGCTTCTTATTTGCAGCACTATGTGAGAAGAGAGGCGCTTCGGAACAGGGTTATAAATGTTTGGGGATTTTTCATTATAGTTCATTTCCTTTTTTCCCCCCAAAAAACGATACCTTTTAGTCTTAGTTTTTTTTCAATGTATGGAGGATTTGTCTTGTGCAAGATGGGGGAAAAAATGTCATGTTCGTTTTCCTTAACAACCTTGCAAAGGATGACTTAAAAAAAAAAAATCACCTGATAAGTTCAAGTGTGCTTTAACAAGTTGAAATATGTTTCAAGTGTGTAGGAGAGTTAAAACTGCAGAGCGGTCTCGCAGGATGTGTATTTTGGGGTCTGGCACGTAACCTTTGGCATCAACTGAGGTTCACTGCGCTCCCCGTTGAGAAGCCCGCCGACGCTCACCTTCTTGAAGATCTCGATGAGGGAGGCTTTCTCTTGCTTCTTTTCCACCGGCGCCTCGGATAGGAACGCCTCCTTGCTTCTGTCCCGCTGGGCCTCGCCCTCACACTCCTCTGAGGCGCCATCTTTGTTTGGGCTGCCGGCCACCGAGCCGTTTGCGAGGCCGTTGAGCTTGCCGTTGTCCACCGCCGCACTCTCCGCTTGACGACACACACAGACGGACAGTGAGTGTGGCATTCGCGCGTCCAACAAACGGTGCCTTTGTTTGACCGCCGCCACGACTCCACACGGGTGAATGGCGGCCTAATGAGATAATGGCTCTCAAATTGATTGAATTTCACAGTAAACGAGGGACCCAATCACAGGCTTAAGTGGTTAAGTCAACATGGGTGGATGCAGACGGTCGAATGTGTGCGACCCTTTCAAGGTCGGTGCATCGCGGACAGCTTTATGACCACCGCCAAGGTGAAAAGACATGTCGTTAGACCACAAATTCTTTGCGGGAACAGCAAACGGAGATAAAAGGGACAGAAAAGTTACCATTGCAAATGACAAGTACTTTTTGTGTTGTAATTTGACAAATCATCCGTAAGCGCTCACCCGTAAGCAGCTCAACTGTGGCGCCGGGCTCGTATTTGGCGCTCTTCTTCAGGTAATAGCGGGCAAACTCCTACAGACAAATGATTTCTTTTACACAAATGGGACGCAAAACATGGAGTGGAGCCCAGCCGTTCCCCTACCCCCAAAATACTGACCAAGCGAGGCAGGAGCAGGTAGCAGAAGAGTGTCACCAGGGTGCCAACGCATGGCGTGATGAAGTAGCCCAGCGCCGCCGACTTAGATTCCGCACCACCTGAGGGACAAGCAGGCACGTTTAGCGCGCCAAGGAGAACTTGATGAACATTCCTTTTCGGTTACCAGGCAACCAGAAGGATCCGCGTGTGCGCTTACTGGCATTGGCCAACAGCATGGCCATGGCGGCAAACGTGCCGGCGAGGCCCTGGCCGCTCATGAAGATGGCGCTGTACTTCTGGGGCAGCATGCCCACCAGGCCGAAGAGACTTCCCTGCAGCACGGCACCAAATGCTGCGGGAGGAGCACCGCAGATAGTTTTTAGCAGGGTCGCGCATGGTGCGCGCAATACGGCGGCGGCCGCTGCTTACAGTTGATGAACCAGATGGTCGCCATGGTGACGGAGAAGAAGCGGTCACTGTCCATTTCCACCTTCACCAGCACGGCGGTGAAGATGAAGAGCAACAGGATGAAAACCAGGCTGCCGGCGATGCGCACGGCCTCGGATATCCTGGGTTGTAAAGCAAAAGGTGTCAAAACCGAGGCCCGGGGGTCACAATGGATCTATTACATCATTTTATGCGGTCCGCTAAAGCAAATCCAGTGTCTGCACGAACATAATCGGCTGCAGTATATGAGGTAACGTTGTCATTTTACGGTCAAGAAATGAAGTTGAGACGAATTCCAACCCCAAAAGTAAGAGATGCAATTTTACCATTAAAAAGAAAAGTTGTCATTTTATGAGCAGGACTAAAAACAATTTAGATAACCTATGTTACTAAGAGAAATTTGCAAAAGCTGTCATTTTAAAGTTCATTTTGGAATTTGATGAGGAAAATAAGCTGTTCCATTTCCGGTTGCAACCCAGCACGGTTTGGATAATGGATAATCTATTGATTATTTGTCGATTAATCAATGAATTGGGACACACATCGACAAACAGCGGTTCGCGCTCTCAATCACACCCAGGGACAATTTAGAGCCTGCCGTGCATGTTTTTGGAATGCGGGAGGAAACCGGAATACCCGCAGAAAACGCACACAAGCACGGGGAGAACTCCACACCGGAAGGCCGGAGCCGGAATTGAACCCTGCACCTCCGCACTGTGAGGCCGACGTGCTAACCAGTCCACCACCGCGTGGCCGGAAATATTCATCAAGTGAAAAAAATTTGATCCTAAAGTTTTAATGTGAATGATGTTCTAATATCAAATGCTGAACGGCAAAAAAAAAAAAAAAAAAAAAAAGGGCATCTGATCCACTGAGCGTTTCTGTGACTTTTCCTGTCTTTCTGGGTCAACCTGCTGATGACATTTACGGCAATAATAAGCAGGAATATTATTAATTCCTGACGTTTGTGAGTCGCGTGACTCATGAACATCAAAGGTTTGCCATCCGCGTGACCTGCGCTAAAAACGTCCGCCCGACCAACCTCTGGTAGAGGATGGAGTTGAGCAAGGTGAAGAGCAGCAAGGGCAGCTGGGACAGCAGGGTCATACAGCTGTTGAAGTACTTGCTGTTGCTGTTCTCGCTGCCGTCTGTGACGTTGGACGCATTCAGGCGCTCTTGGAAATACTGCAGAGAGGAGAAAAAAAATAAATAAATAAAATCCCGTTTCAGCAAATATTGGAAAAGGGGAACAGACACTGAAGAAAGGAAGCGATGGCAACTCGTGATGATACGGGTGACCGCCATTATGCGCTTAAAAACAATTTGAAGTGCGAAAGGCCACTTGTGAGCTTCGGGCAATGAAAATGAAGGCAACACACAGACGAAGATGAAGGGGCTGATCAAGATGGCGAACCAATCTCTCTCTTTTTTTTTTTTTTTGGTCAATGGACAAGACAGCTTCTTGTTTACTTCCAAACTAGCTTGTAGCAGACGTGTGCACATTTTGAGCATGACGTCTCTGATGCACGCACGGGTGAAAGGACGCTTTGACGCTTTCCTCTTTCATCGATAACTGCTTCAAAAAATAAAGCGTAGGCTGAAAATATGCAGTATTTTGTTCTTGTGTGTTAGCCATTCTGTAAAGCGCCTTGTGACAGGCGCAGGTGTTGCGAAAGCGGCGATATAAATAAAGTAGGCACACGGTTCCCCTTTATCAGTCTTACACACACACACACACACACACACACAGACACATCTCTATCCCCCCTTTCTCTCTTTTTTACCAATGAGGCAGTCATGAAGAAGTTCCATGGTAGCAGCGTCCCCAATCCCAGGATGAAGAAACATATTCCCACCAAGTAGCCCCTGTAACATAATACCAAATATCCACACTTGAATAAGGTGCCATTGCCTGGAGTGCAAATACAATTCAGACTCACCAGTCGGAAGGAGCATCTTTCCGTCCCTTCATTCTTACGCAGGGGTGGTCTTGCCAAGCTAAAGGACACAAGGCGACGACTTCTCAGCACAACAGTTCCAGAAAAGAGTCACTTGCGTTTTCACTTTTCACACTGCACTGCGGGAGGACAAAACGCAGCTACCAATGTGTGCATCATGGAGAATGAAAGGTGTGCAAAAGTACAGAAAAAGGGGCCAGGAAAGGTGTGGCAGCAGGTATCCTGCCAACGTTTTGCCAATTGCACAGTTGTGTGGTGCTGTCCTTTTACAACTCTGCTCCTCTGAGCAGCACATGTCGGAGGAAATGAGAAGCTATGTTCAGAGAAGGAGTCCCACAGCATCACATGGTCAGAAGTTACTTAAACAGGAAGTACACACTTGTTAAAAAATGGGTCGAAGATAAGAAGGCAGTCTTAAAAAAGTCGTCTGAATCTTAGGAAGGAAGGATACAAAATAAAATGGGTGTCTGGGGGAATGAAGAGGAAATGCCAGATGGATGTCGAGGTGTCTGAATAAAAATCAGGTCTGAGGGTGGAAGCGACGAATGAGGTCAGGAAAAAAGTAAGACAGAATAGCATGACAATGCAAGACTAAAAAACTGGTGCGAAGGAAGGAAGTAAGCGTAAAAGGAGCATGTCTTTGGCAAAGGATGGATGTAAGAATTTGAATCAAATAAAACAATAAAATTGTGTCTGAAAGAAGGAACAAAGGAAGGAAAACGAAATCAGTAGTTTTGGCTAAGATAAAGGGCCAGCTTCAAAGACTAGAAATAACATACAGTGATTTATCATGTTGCAACATCACGAACACATTAGCGCTCATAACACTTCGGTGAAACACACTGGAGCCCTGCATCCTCTCGGTTCCGCACCCACGGATTCATTGATTAGTGTTTTTTTTTTCCCCATACGGTTGTCTTTGGCCTGCCACGACCATATTTTGTGGTGAACTCATATCGAAAATTTATTAGCATTTCGTAAATATTTTGCGGGGACTTAAAACAACAACAAAAAAAAAAACAACCACCATCTCAATAAGCGTTAATTCCACGCCAATGTTCGCCCTATCCCAGTGAATATCGGGGGTCCACTGTACAAAATAATCGTTGATTTGCTATTGCTATGAGCACACCTGTTGGGGTTTTAACTCAAAAACGCGTTTTCGTAAAAAAAACGATTAAAAGAAAACGAGCTGGGTAGAGCGTATCGTGAAATGTGCCGACCTTCGCTCAGGTTTGACGACCACATTTTTTTGTTATGAGGAAGAAAACGACATTTTATTGACGTTACGTGGGTTTGTGTAGGACTGGGAAGGCGCTTACTTGAGGAAAAAAAAGCGTGTCACTTCACGTGGCCTTCCCGCCGATGATAGCGACGTGAACAAATCCACAAAAATGCTTCCTCCAATTGCTTCCTGGTTTCGTGGCGTCGCAGCTTGAAGCCGTTCTTGGTTTCGCGTGTCTTGGGCTCACACAGACAAATTTAAAATGACACACAAAAGGCCAACCATTCCTTTTCCACGCATCGTTGAAGGCAGCACGGGCGCCAAGATCACTTTTCAGCAGGAGCACTTCGGATATTACGTCACACATGTCATCGTGGCGTCATCAGACCGCGCGATCCAGCGACGCACACTGTATTCTGTACTGTATATGGATTAATAAATTGTTCGTTTTGTTTTCTGTGACGTGAAATTTGACTTGTTCAACTAAGATTTCTTTTTTTTTTTTTTAATCCAGCGGGCACCCGGCATTTTCTGGTCAATTTCGAAAGGGGACTCGCAAGGGGAAATTGAGATTTTAATGTCCATAATAATTACGGATTCAGTTCACTTTATAGCAAGCAGCAATTGGCAAATGCTGATGAATAATATCAAATTATTCGTACCTCCCAGTTTAAGTTTACTGTCAAGCAAAACATGCCAGAAATTACATGGTTTGCTCATTGAAACAGCCACATAATTTAGCTTTAAGAAAATCCACACAACATAAAGTGTCACAGATGAGTTGACTCCAAATTACGGTGCGAGCAATGGGTGTGGGGGGGCGGCTGATGAGGGGCAATGGAAAAAACATTCAGAGTTGTGAAGAGTGACAGGTTTGACCATATTAAGTTTAATTTAATTGCACTTAAATCAAAATGCATTTATTGATTTGGGACACATATCAATGACAAAAGGTCATTTCTCATTGACGTCTCCCCAAACATTTGTCCTTCCCTCCTCGATTTTGTTCTCTCTGGTGGGAGACGCTGAAATGTAAGCAGAGGAGCAAGGACCAAGGACAGAGGAGTTTGCAAATAAATGAGATTTAACCAAAATAATGTTGTATGCTGTCTGTGTTGCTGCCGGTAATTTTAATTTTTAAAATTGATTCTAATTTCCGGAATAGATATGCTAATTTCCGAAAGGCCACCTTTCATGAAATTACTCTGTAGCCTCAACAACTTTTCGACTAACTAGCCAGGGCTGTGAGGGCCCTTTTTAGTTGCAGATCTAATTCTTTGCATAATGAATCACTTGAGGGCCTGAACATGCACCAAAAAACAAAACAAAACAACATTTTGCACACACATCAGGCCTGAGGAACATTTTGACATTTTAACGTTCTCATGCACAATGACAAAAAAAAAAAAAAAGTAGCCCCTACAGTGCTTCAACAAAACCCTATTGCGTACGTTCAACCAAGGCAGAGATCTCCGTCTATGAGGTTACACTTTACATGTTAGCATTTAGCTTGCGTACTTTTGTTTACCAACATTTCATTTCATTGTTTGAACATTTTGGTGTATTTCTCGGCTTTTCACCTTTTGCGGGTGGGTCTGGAATCTATGCCTTGTGATAAATGGAGGTTTATCGTATCTTTGTGTTCAGCAAAACAGGACAAAATTCAAGGATTTTTGTGGCTAAATTGAGATGAGATTATCATGATTTCGGGACATACAGATATAGAAAAATTGTGGAGCAAAACTATCATCTTTTGCCAACAGCCCTTTTTTTTCCAGTGCTGTCTACTTTTGGTGTCATTTGTGTTTGCTGGTGTGCGATGAGATTCCTCGGCTCCCAAAAAGTTGGGCATCACTGGTTTATATACATTAATATAATGTAGAGTTGCCAGAGTTTAAAAAAATAAAATGAAACCAGTTTGCATAAATGAATGAAGTACCCAAGTTAATGGGTGTCCCACCTCCTTGTCAAAATAAGACATTTCTCAAGGATTTGGCTAAGTTTCAAGAATCCCACGTCCACGTGTGCGAGTGGTGTGAAAAGTACGTTTGCTCCGGAAAGACGGCGGCGTGCGTGTCCCGTAAACTGTTGGATTTCTTCATCTGCAAACGTTGGCTGGCGATCATTTTCTCCAGCTGGACCATCTCCTGCTTCTGGGTGGCCATGCAGCGCTTGATGTTGACGAGGGGCGCGCCGTCGGACACGCTGCTGTTCCTCTCCTCCGTCTCCTGCTTCACCCGCTTCAGCTCGTCGTCCATCTCGGCCAGGATTCGCGCCTTCTCCGTCAGTCCCTCACTGGCTTGCCGGTACTGTTCCTTGACCTGGCCCAGTTGAGCCTGAGCGTTGCGGTACTCCTGGATCAAGTGCTCCAGCTGGTTGTTGATGTACTTCTCGCGACTGCGGACCTTCTCCAAGGTCTTCCCGATGTCCTCCTGTAGCCTCTCCAGATAGCCTTTGGCCTCTTTGAACGAAGTCGAGATGCCGTCCCGGTGCCGGTGCATCTGCTCCACGTGGATCCTCCAGTCCTTGTTGTCGTTCTTGACGGTGACTTTGAGCTGCGGGAGGACGCGCTCCACTTCCAGGTACCATTCCGCCGCGTCCACCATGGACTGCAGGATCTCCGTGTTGACACAGGACATCTTGGCTTCGGGGTGAGCGCTTCGTAATTTCAAGGCCTCCAGGTCCAGAGCATGCTCCTCGTCGTCGTCCAGCTCCTCCATCACCTCCTCCTCGACATGAAGCTCGATGTCTTCCTCCACCGCAAACGGTTCTTCCGAGTCTTCCCTTGCGTACTTTGGACTCCTGAAAGAGAAGCCCCTCTTCTTAAGCGCCTCCTCGGCTAGCCTGTCCAACACGAAGCACACATACTCGCCCGAACCCGACAGGAGTTTGGAGGGCGGGAAGTCCACCCGGACGCCAAACGCTCGCAGTTCGGCGAGAATGTCCGACATGGTGGCGCTGGGTTCGCCGTACTCCACGCGCTCGTCGAACGGCCTCCCCGCCGCATTGATGAGCCACGCCGCGATGATGGTGAACATGTAGAACTGCTCGCCCGGGTTGGACTCCAGGTAGGGACTTGACACAAAGTAATGCCTGGTCAAGTGCCTCATGTTGTGTTTGGCCAGGACTTCGTCTTGGTAGTTTAAAATGTGCAGCTTGTCCAGCAAACGCTCCATGGCCACGAAGGCCTGGTAGGCTGCTCCGGGCCCGCGGTCATCCTCGTCACCGCGGCGGTGGTGTGCCATGTGTGCACCCGGCGCACAATGGATCCGCTTGGCTGATGTTGATCGAAGAGAAGAGAAAAGGCCTGTCATCTCTGTTAGCGAAGCGGTAAGCCGTCGCCTTGTTGCGATGTTTACAGAGCGGTTGTCATCTCTGTGGAGAGGTGCGCCGCCGCACCGCGGTGATGTCATCAAAGTGGTTGTCGCCTCTGTTGAGAAGTGTTGTGTGGGCTGCTGTTTATGATGTCATAGCGCTTGTTCGCTGGACTTGCAGCAGTTGAGTGGCGGGAAGTAATCCAGACGGTGTTAGCTAGCAGCTATGCTATCGCGTCGATTATTTTATGTGATTGATTTTGAGTACACAGTTCATTTCCGTTAGCCGTTTGGCTAGCTGACTCGATTGACCCAGACTTTATTTGACCAGATGAGTGGATATAATTCATTTGCATTTTCTAGAGGTCGCAGTTGGTGAGAGCTTCCCCCCCAACCAAGTGCACTTGAGGCCGTTCGGCCACTCAAGAGGAGAAAAGCAGCAGACGTGCATGTTATTGGGAGTGATTTATTCCAGGAGGAGTGCTCTGTGCTTCCTGATGAGGACATTGAGATCATTTTAATAGCAAAAAAAAAAAAGGAATCAAACCGCACAAATCAGAAAGAAGGGAAAACAAGTGCGGAATCTGTGCTTGGAAGTTAGGCAGGGCCGTCGCATGTGTCTACCCTTCCTGGAATTCCCATGCGGTTCCTTGACACACGGGGCAATGACAAAAGACTAAAAAAACAAAAAAAAAACAAAGGGCAAGCAGAAAAATCTGTACAAAAACATGAAACCGAGTCAACTCTGCTATCAAAAGCCTCGGGACACACATTTCTCAACTCATCAATTAGGAATTTGAATTTCTTGTACAAAGCGTTTGCAGAGGGGCGGAAGCGATCCAGTTCTTTCCATTTTCATTTCCTGGAGGCATCCCAAAACATTTGACCAGAGAGTCTTCACACCGATAGTGCAGCCACACACAGTGGAGAATTTTCCCAAAAAAGTGTCTACAGAGATAGATGACGAGTGTATCAAAAATATCCATATTCATTGTATTTGCTGCAATTGTATCAAAACGGGATGACATTATTCCCAGTCCGTCCCGGATATAAACATTACGGAGTGGAAAATAAAATGCATGTCAAAAAAAGGAAGTGCTTAGTCCCAACTCGTAAAGGCGGTGGCGGCCCTCGTCTCTTGGCCTGAAAACGGTCAGAAGCACTGACTTACATCGACAACCTCTCAATTCTCATATTGGCTTCATAAAATCGCTTGAACTTTTTCCCCGCGGTGAATTCTTATCATCTGGCGGCGTTTCTCTTGGTGGTACTTTTTTTCCAGTAAATGGAAGTGTCCAATTTCACTTTCTATGTGGTGTGCTGTCAATCTAATCTTGACCGGGGGCCTTCTGACTCAGTCGTGCTGGCTCATGTCACTTCAGTTAATTCTATGAACAACCGGAATGTTTCTTGAGCCAATCGCATTTCCCACAATCCCGGGATTTTTACATCTTCTGATTGGTCGGCCAGCGCAAAGCTAATCATTTTGTTGTCATCTGCACACGTGACTACATTTGATAATCAGCATCTTTTAGAAGTCATTTTCACCGCTGCTTATCCTGCACAGAATCGCCAGGGGGTTGCTGGAACCCATCCCAGCTGACTTTGGGCCAAAGTCTTGAACTGGTCACCATCCAGGGTGCCTGTATTTAATATTTTTATCTTTTTGTCTCATTATTAGAGAAATTCAATATTAGAGAAATCCAGATGATGCCCGTGGCGGCATTACGCGTCGAGTTTGTGAAGGCTTCTAAAATTGTGAGGCCAAGGGCCGCCACTGCAAAAAAGGTCACTTAAAAAAAACAAAACATCAAAAAACACAAAAACAACAACAGTTGCTGTGTTAAACATCCAAGTGAAACAAAGTGAACATTTAGATTTACACATTTACATCAACCCTTTCCCACTGCGCGCTAGGCCTAATATAGGCTGATAGAGTTAAAAAAAAAAAAAAAA
>NW_017808403.1:2524114-2550131 GCF_001891065.2 Hippocampus comes
TTAAAAAAAAAAAAAAAAGTACGCCTTCCCTCCGTGCCGCCGACTTTCATCTGTTAATCAAGGGGGGATGGTTGTGGTGGTGGTTATGGTGAGAAGCGTGGAATTTAGGGCTGACACCCTTCGGAAGAGGGTCTCCATGGAACCGGGTTCCCACCAAGCTTCGGGATGTGTGTGTGTGTGTGTGTGTGTGTGTTTGTTTAGAGGAGGTGGATTGAAGGCGGAGTGAAATCCCTGTGTTCGTGAGAGCCGTCGCCATGGCAGCAATCAGCTGCTCAGGTAACTGCGGAGTTCTCTGGAGTTGACACCCAGCACCACGCCTGAATGGTTACCTAGCAACAAGAGCAAGGGGGTAAGGAAATGATAAAAGCGAATGTATTACTACGTATACACAGGGCTAGGTGACTACTCGATGGAGGAATCAAAATAATCCAATTTATTAGTACTTTTTTTTTTTTTTTAAGCAGCTTCAGTTGTTCAACATGCGTCTTCGCTGATGTGCACCGTTCCTAACAACAACCAAGCTGCATACGGAGGTGTGGCTATTCTTCTAGCAAAACATGTTTGAAAGATCTCATTTTCTTTGTCTGAAAGCAAAGGGAAAAATTTTGAAATGATAAAAATCAGAAAATGGATTTTTATGACAATTTTGGTCACGGAGCCCTACAAACACGCAACTTAGAATTTGTGCACAACTCACTTCTAAATGACTTGAAATGTCGTTACAACTGGAAAACCAAAATTTACAACCATGTACTAAAGGCAAAATTTGATTATTAATGATTGGCAGCCCTGTTAAAAATGGAATTTATTGAACTTTGATAGCCGTCAAAGGCAGTGAATGTGTTGACGTCAAAACGATTGTCAGTCACAAGAATGTAAAAAAAAAAAAAAACAAAAACAAATAGTACCTTGGCGTGTCTTTGAGTGGCGCGGTATTTAGTAGCAGTGGTTAGTGGTGGTCCGTATGAGGGAGCGGAAGGTGGGGCTGGCTCCCGCGTTACCTAGCGTCTGCGAGTCCAGGTCGTCGTCGATGAACTCCTCACCCTGGATGATGTGCTGTGTGTCTTCGCTGTGATTGACAGGACTGGTCATCTCCTGCTCCTTTTCGTTGTGCATTTGGGCGTAGACACTGCGGCTGCCTGGCAGCTTCCTGAAAAACAGAGGGGGATAGACCTCCTCAGTCCTGAGCCAAGGACTGCAGGATTTTTTTGGGGGGGTTGGGGGGAGGGGTTGTAAGAGAGGGGCTCTGATTTATTTACTTTTTGGTTTCATTCATGTGACTTTTTGGTGCGAGGGCTGCGAACAAGGAGGTGCTGCTGGTGCATGAAAACAAGGCATGCACTTAAACAATGTACGGTGTCATCATTTGCGCCCTGCGGACGCAACAACAAGGTGCTCTAAAGAAGCCTCGCCAGCGCGAAGCCCCTGTTCATATGCTGGCTGTCAAGTCGGACTTCAAAAAAATAATCCATATTCCACCCCTTCTTGCTTTCTCTGGGGGACATGTGCACACTCTTGGCCAACAACAAGGCACTCTAAAGTGGTCTGTAGTTTGAATGGATTATGTCATTTCGGAGTCTTGGCATAGCTAGTTTCAAGTGGGCACAAATTACAGTCAGAACTTTGGATTGTTTTACAAGACTTTAGTATTTCTTTAACCTTACAATAGAGAGAAAATCTGCAAAATTCCTTTTTTTTGAGGGTGGGGCACGGTGCAAATGTAATGATATCTTTGTCTTAGGTTGTAATGTGTAAGAAAAAAAAATAAATGTCTGCAGAGACATTAGCCAATTTTAAAGATGTCATGCCCGAATCACTTTCATCATTTGATGATACACAAAAGCAGAGGTGGCCCACGCACGCCCCCGAGCAAAATTAGATTTCTGATTTTTTTTTTTTTTATATCGCTCTGGTCTTTCATCGTACCCCAGGCTTGGGCCTGGGCCAGCTCTGCGGCGACCGAGTGCATGACACCCACCTCTTGAACTTGTAGAGAATGAAAGAGGCCGTGGCCGCGACGCTGATGAGGAAAATGACGGCGACGGCCCAGACGCCAGGACCGCCGGCAGCTCCGTGACCTGCGGCCATGACAAAATTTACAAAAAAAGAAGAGGCTTGACAAAAACAAATATCGGACCTTGAAACATTTCAAAAGAGAGGTTGCAGGAGATGTTTAGGTACCATCCATGAAACAATCGAGAAAGTAGCGGCAAAGACTCTCCCCAAATGCACGTGAATGCTTAGAGAAGCTGAATGGCCGCATCAAGCGTGATTTGCTTCGCATTGAGCGTAGCGAACTTTCCTCAGGCTTGTCTGAAAAAGAACACTTGTCACTCTTTGTTTGACGTTTCAGCTGACAGTCGACTTCAACTGAGAGAGTGGCATTAAATAAGCCGTCGCCACGGTTTGGAACAATTGTTTACTCTCTGCTCTCCCTCGGAAGCAATACGACTTGCAAATAACCAACGGCGTCTCTCAGCATTCATGCGATGGAGCAAAGGGCGATCCGAAGGCTTGTTAGGAAACCAGGAGAGAAGAGGAGGGGGGGAAAAAAAAGGTGAAAGCGGAAGCTCTCCGAATGGAAAGCGGCAGGAGAAAGACTGACCAACGCACCACTTTCTGTTGCTGTGGCCTCAACAGCATTTCGAGCTAGCCCTTCGGGAGATAAACCAATAATCGGCCATTAAAACAAAAGCCGCGGAGTTTTCCACCAGGATCGGAGGTGTAAGACCAGTACCTGCGTTTGGGTCCGCTGGCAGCACCAGGACCTGGAGACCTCCTCGCACCACAAAGCTGACGTTGTGCTCTTTGAAAGCTTGCATGATGGCTGGAATACGCTGTGGATGCACAACGTTTAAAAAAAAATTGTTTTTTAAAAAGAGGTTGAAAAACCATAATGTAGAGACCGCAACAGTTAAATACAACCGAACTGCACTTGAGCAGTGAATCTTGAGCGCAAACTTAAAGGCGCAAAGGCGTGGACGTTCACCTTATCCTGAAACACGCTTCTTTTCGCTGGCGTGCGCTCCGTCGGGAGGACGTACAGGTCGGCGGCGGTGGGCAGGCCCGCCTTCACCACGGTAACCAGGGACTCCTGCGGAACACCTGTCACCTGAGGGGACAAACGCACCAAGGAACAAAAATTGATCCATACCTTTTCGAACAGCGATTGCCCACCCACCAAAGTGATTGACCTACAACAAAGCGCAAATCTTTGAAGAGTAATAAAATATCGATCATTTTAGAAGGTTCAATAAAGGCAAATCTCACATTCACATGCCGTGTGGCTTTAAGGGGCGTGGCCTAGTCTGTGACATGAGGAGCTCTGACATACCACATGGTGAGTTCAGTGTGGGTTTCGCCTCCATGCTCCTTGTGAGTGTATTCATTTTGTATTTGCGCGTTTGCCAGTTTGTCGTGTTCAATTCATAAAGCAAGCTCCCCTTATGAAATTCTTCTCAGTTTTTCCTCTCTGTTGTAACATTAAATGAGTACTAAAGGATTAAGTATTGAAAAGGTTCTGCCTGTAATTGAGATTTGTATTGTTCTAAGCAATAAAAGGGCCAAAAAAATAAATTCTTTTAATATTTTTGAATTGATTGTTTAATCTGCATTGGCTTCAAAAACTCCATATCAGTCAGTCCCTATTTCAAGCGCCCAAGTGATTAATTTGATCGACATTGACTCTTAAAAAAAAGAAAAAAAAAATCCAGAAAAATTGGTTGATTGTTTTTTTTTTTTTTTACAAATGAACACAATATAGGAAATGCAAAAAATATTGACATTCAAACCCCCTCACCCCCAAAAAAAAAGCAGATTTCTCTCTCCGGTGTGAAGTTGAATACTAAAGGACAACGTTTTCTCAAACAGTCAAATATTCTGTCAATAATTCATATTTTTATTGTGGTCACCATTAAGGAACCCCAGAAAGTTATCATTATTTTTTTTTAATTTATTGTCTGATTGATGGGGTATCGAAATTTTAATCTGCCAAATATCGAAATCGGGCTGAAAAAATTCCAACTAAGCCCACTCAGTTGGAATTTTGTTAACTGTCCTTTACCTTGGCCAGTATCTTGGTGACGACCTGACCCACGTCCTCCCGCCACTCGGGAATGTTGGGATTGAAGCGGTCCAGGTGCCTGCTAAAGCTCAGCGGGATGACGTGGAAGGTTTCTGCCAGGGTAGGACACACATTTGGACCAAAATCTTTCTTGAGGGTTAACGTGGCGGAAGCGTGAGAAGGCCTTTTACCATAGACGCGAACCCTTCTGGTATCCTGCACCATGGACCTCCCGTTGGAGGCTTGGACGCTCACCAAAATCTCGCCCTCCTCTGGGAAGCTGGTCAGCACGCTGTTGTGCAGGGTCAACGTTGGCTGCACGGCAGCCGCAGGTGACGTTAGTCAGCCCAAAACATTCCGGATTTCCTCCGAGGAGCATTTACCTGCAGGTTGTTTCCGATCCACCAGTAGAAGACGGTCAGGTTGGCCTCGGCGGGAAGGACGACGGCTGTCAGGTTGACCTGGTGGTTCCTCCCGGCGATGGGCGTCACTTCCAGGTGCACTTCTTGCAGAGGTGCTACACGCGGGACAAGTACACTGAGTGCTGAAACGCCAACGGATCTCAACCGTCCCGTCATCCTTATGGCTGCAATGAAACTCTGAGCCACTAGAGGACGCCAGAGTACATTGTTTCCAACCAACCAAGCATTATCCTGACCTGTGACCTGGATGTACATGCTGGCCTCGTCGTGACCCGCCGCGTTCTCGGCCTGCACGGAAACTTTGTAGACGCCTGGCTTCTCGTAGCGGTGCTGGATGGGCTCATCCGTCACAGTCAGGTTCCGGTAAATGGCCCGAAAGCCGTCGCCCAGGTCCACCTGGTACTTGGTGCTGCTCGTGTCGCCCTGGGTGAGCAGCACGGGAATAAGGGGAGGAAAACGGAGTCACATTTAGTCCTTTTTTTTTTTTTTTTTAATTACTACACAGCTGCAGAACCCAAGCACTCCTTAAATTGGCTTTTTTTTTCTCTCTTGATGATAAATTTACAGATCAAATGTCACAAATAAAAAAGGTTTTGAATCAGTTTTTCGGGGTACAGTTTTGTTGTAATTGTTGAAGCATTTGGTTTCATCACATATTTGAAATACAGTACTTGCATTTGTGCTCTGAACTTTTCTCTCAATTTAAACGCAACCCTGTCAACAAAACCTTTTGAGCCCTGTAGCGCGGGAGAAAAAAAGGATGCTATACATGGCGGGTATCCCTAACAAATGTTAATCTCTTATTTTTCAGGTTTTTTTTCAAAATATTTATCTGATCAGAAAAAAATATATACAGCATTAATCAAAGTTTTTTTTTTTTAATTTAAATTCTGGAACGATGCAGGGGTTGCTCGGCTGAATAGATAAAAATTGGGTGGAAAGAAAAGCACTACCTCCTCCTGGTGAACTATGAATGTGATGTCATCACCAGGGGCCACAGCCAGCATTTGCCCTTTGATGCCCACTTGCAGTCCTTTAGGGGGCAGCAGAGGGCAGTTACTTTGTTTGGCACTCTGTGCTTTGTTCAGGCCCCCCTCGCACACATTTGACACCACCTTGCGGTACCTGGAAAAAAGGGGAGAATGGTCCATCAGTCCCAGCACTTTCTTTTCCTCATTTGCACACTGACGTTCGATCTTTTATTTTATTTTTTATCAGATTTCAACCTCTATGTCAGGGGATGCCCAAGTTTGGTCCCCGTGAGCCCTGATCCAGCCTGTTTTAGACGTATCCCTCCTCTAACGCACCTGATTCAATTGATTGTTATCAGGCTTTTGCAAAAATTGCTGATGAGCAACTTGAATCAGACGTGTTGGAGGAGGAAGGCATCTAAAACAGGCTGCAGAGGGGTTCTCGAGGACTGGACTTGGGGCACCTCTACTCTGTGCCAAGCTAATCTGCCCGGGGCCTTCAGAACTCATGCTGGTCACGCTGGCCTATGTAACTTCAATGATATGAGCCATGGGACTTTCCAATTTGTCCTCACAGGGCCAGCTAGCTGGCCCGCAGTAGCGTCAGTATTTTTTTTCACCCTCAAATTGGTACTAAAACAAAAAATTACCACGTATTTTGTTTTCATTTTTCGTATTGTTTTTGTCACGATATTCGATAAATTGTGATTGTGAACTTCTCCATATTGGGGTGTTTGTTGCAGATTCTCATTTTTATAAATGCAGCATGTACCAGGAAATGGATTCAGTGCGATGTGATCGTGGAGTGGTCAAAGACAGAACAAAGACAATGCATTCCATGTCGTTGCACAGACCCCGTGCTGGACTCGAAGGTTCGCCCCGGCTGGCAGTCGTCTGGCGGCGAGTCCGGATGGTGCCAAAAGTCAGCAAAGCATCGTCCGCTTTCTGCGAGGGATCGCTCGAAACCGTAGTCGCTGTACACGCCGCGTGCCAAGAAAAGTGATAAAAATGAAGCCTTTTGTTCTCACAGCTCTTTCCGATCTTTACGGGCTCACCAGTTGAAGTCCTGTTCGGTGCACTGGCAGGCTTTCGTCCCGAGAGCTGAAGTGTAGCTTTTTCCTTTGACGCAAAACGCAGTGTCTTTCCTCCTACGGAAAGTCTGCTCCTGGCCCATGATGCACTTTTCGCCCTGACAGGAAACGATGCCAAGTAAGCGTTCGCTAAAGATTTGGGCCACCCTTGTTTGTGTGTGTGTGTGCGTGTGTGTGTTACCTGCAGATCAGTGAGCTGCCAGGACTCATAGTCGGCCTCTGCACACTGGCGAGGGAATGACTGCCGAAAGTCCACTTTGACCAGTTCCCAGTCGGACCTGTAGCTGATGTGGCCGAAGACGCTGCGCCCAAACAAGCACAAAGGCTCCGCTTTCAAAAATGTGTGACGTTTGTATTCCGTGGCCTGCCGTGACATTTTGCTAAAGTAAAATATAAGGCTTGGCAACACTGCTCTAATTCATATCGGACAACCTCCACATCTCGTCACCAACACACGCGTGCGTACGCGCGTGCGGTGGAAAATCCCAGAAGTAAAAGTGAGTCTTTGTGAGTCGATCTGTGACCTTCCCGGCGCATTATAGCCGAGGGGCCTTATCCGACCTTATCTGCCGTCGGAGCGAGAAGAGATGTGACAGGTTGCACTTCAGCTCACTTGCTGATGACAGAGATTGGGAAGAGCGAGCCGACGTGAGGACTTTCCACTCTGGTGGGCGGTCATCAGCAACATTTGTGGCCAAAAAGCACCTTTCATAAAGATCTCCATCTCCTATTCTGTGTTACATAATATTACAGGGTGCCATTTTACTTCTGGAAAACCATTGTAGAAATCTTGTGTGGTGTTTTTTGGGAGGGACGAGGCTGGAACAGATAAATGGAATAAGCATTCATTTCATGGGGGACATTTCACTTACGAGTGATTGACGCCCTTCTCAAAAAGACAATTTTGTTTTTTTATGATAAGAAAAGGCAAAAAAAAAAATCTTCTGGGCCAAATCGTATTTACTCCCTTAATGTGATGGGTCGAGTGGCACTTGGCGGGTTCGTGTAAAGTGTTAAAATGGGCCTTAGCTCCCAAACGGAAAGAAACCTTGGGAGGTTCGATGGGACAAAGGCTTCGTTGGGGGAACAATAGCAAGAAATTGGATGCCATTGGGATGTGAGATTGTAGTGTGTGTGTGAGCGAGAGAGAGAGAGAGCCTCCACGACGGTCACTCGTAACGAGTAATCGCAGTGAGGAGACAAGAGTGGAAAGCGATCGTCTGGAGGTTCAAGGGAAAGGAGTCCAACTTCATTTTCTGCTCTGGATGATAATTAGTCATCAGTCTGAAGCGGCTGATCCATTATACATGGAGTGCCGACAACAAGACCCATAATATCCAAGGGTCCATTTTCTATCCAGCTTGTTCTTATTAGGTCACGGGTGAGCTGGAGCCGAGCCCGGATGATTTTGGGTGAGAGGAGGGATACGATCATCCACACTCGTGTTCCCCCCCCGGACCCCTGTGGACTATTTCGAGCGGTGGAAGGAAAACGAAGGTGGGATGCGGGCGATTGACTCACGTCATCACCAAGGTCTCGTCTCCCGGCTCGCTCAGGAGCCCGTCGACAAAGACGGAAGTGCTGGTGAAGTTGTGGACCGTCCACGTGCGCCCCTCGTCGATACTGAACCTGTGCGGCAAATGTCATAGTGAACATTAGGAGTTGAATTTGTTCCGTGACCACATTTGCAGTCAAAGTCACTTGTGCACATTTTTCTTAGTAGGGAAAATAACATTCATTCATTAATTTTTTGAACGGCTTTATCCTCACGAGGGTCGCGGTGGGTACTGGAGCCTATCCCAGCTGTCTTCGGGCAGGGAAAATAACACAAATAAAAACATGGAATAGAAAACAAAGAACTAACCAGTTCTTGCAACATTTTTTTTTTTTAGTTCAATTCACTGGACATTGTGCTGTTCTTCCTGACTCGTGTACCTTGGCCACAAGAGGGCAGTATGTTACATCAGTCTTTTTCAATTGAAATGAAATCTGAAAATATTTGCAATGTTTTTTTTTTAAGAAGGAAAATTTTTACTTCGGAAAAACATCCATTCTTTGCTCATTATTATGATGAATCAAGAATGCTTACTTGAGTATCTTGAGTGGAATCGAAGTGTCCTTGATGGCCACGATCACCCCACCGTGGTCGAGGTACAGAATGTGATGCTCCTCCTCAAAAACCTTGACGGGGGGGAGACTTAATGAGTCGGGAAATTGATGAGCTCCAGTTTCAATAAGCAATGGTGGGAAGTAATAAAATAGCACATCTTAAAAAATAATATATGATACATTCAGTATATTGGCCATGAGCTAATTTTGCATGTTTTTTAATTATGCACTGACGAGTTGTGCAGGGGTCTACATTTGGACTAAATTGCACCGACAATGTGGTAAACTAAGATTACAAAGTGAGCCCGTCGTGTCTTATTTCTTCGCACTTGTGTAATTTAAGCGGTATCGTGTCATTTAAGAACTGATCACTCTTGATTTCACCCAATGTCGGATTATTATCGAAATGCTTTCCACCCTTTTAAAAATCATTTTAGTTTCTTTTTTACGGATGACTCTATTCATTTTGTTCTTTGATTGAATTTTATCATTTTATTGTTGCAATCATTTTCACATTTTGACGATTATCAACTCAATATGCTCCATTTTCTTTGATGGATGATGATTGTTTGAATTATTGCTTCACTATTAAGTCTTCTGATGCCTGACGTTCGCCTTTTTTCTATTAAGGTTAATCAATAAAGGTGGACGAAAGGGCTTAAAACAGGACTGACTTCTGAAAACTGAGGTAGTGAGAAACATAGACGAATTGCTCTAACGTCAGCTTTGGAAATTCTCGTCCCCTCCGGTAACCGCGTACGAGCAGGCGAAGGATAAAGGAAGTCTTAACCCCTTCAATGGAGAGTCGGTGAAAACATTCCTGATCACCCCATAGGTAAGCGACATCTGACATCACACAAGTATCCGGACTTGCAAGGACATTTTCCGGCTCGGCCGATGGATGCGTGGAGGCTCGACGGTGATGTACCTGTCTCCATGTCTTCCCGCAGTCGGACGTGATGTACATTTCTTCTTTGTACTCAACCAGCTTGGAGCCAAGGTTACCTGAAGGAAAATTATCGCACATCTGTGAGGCTGGGAAAAAAACAAAAACAAAAAATAAACCCCCTCACCTGCTCCCATGATGAGACCCGGAGCAGAGTCTTTGGTGTGGACAGTACCGGACACGTAGGGGTTGTCCGCCCAGCGCAGGTGAAGGTGGAGGTGGCAGTCGGGCTAGAGAAGGGAAGGAAACACTAAGTGGGGAACGCAGTTTCGTGCACGCGCCAAAGAGCCCAAGCTGAATTCCTGGTCGTGGAATTATTTGAACGGCCGAAATGTGGAAGGTGGAGCTAAGTCTGTCAAATGTCTTGAATTTGGGAATTTTACTGTGATCCTGAATGAGGTAAAATAGTTTGCAAAAAAGTCGCAAGGGTTTGAATGTGTTGAAAAAGGAGGCAAATATGTAAAATGTCTCTTCATTTGAGAATTTTACCATGAAAATGTGGGAATTTGGGGAAGGTCATAACTCGTTCAAGAAGACATTCTGAAATTGGAGTGGTTGATAAATGTGGAAGGAGGAGGGAAATAGGTCAAAATATTCCTGTGAAAATGTAGACTCAAGAAAAATGTCGACAATCGTTCCCAAAATGGCCCCCATGAGCTGAACCGTTGTCAAAGTGGAGCCCTTGAAATATGGAAGGATGAGTTCCATTTGGGAAATGTCGACATTCATATCCGTGCCAATTATTTTGATGGAAAAATTTGCAACTGTGTGAAAAGTACACGTTTAGCGAATGTGGAAAACCGTTCCTAACATGTCTTGAATGAGCCCCCCCCAAAAAAAGGTAGAATGACTTGAATCCATTGGTAAACGCGGAAGGCGTAGTCCGGATGTCCAAATAAAAAGACCGATTTTTGTGTGCAGAGATATGTCGTACATGGCGAGCGCTATTACCGCTTTGCAGGTGATCGACTTTCCGTTCATGTCGGTGGCAGGCGGGGTCAAGGGCTGCCAATCTCGTCCTTTATTGTAGGTGATGACGGTTCTCACCTTGCCGTCCACCCTCTGATTGGCCAGGAAGACTCCTTTGATCCCGCGCACCTGCATTTAAAACATCGTTTCCAATCGTGCCGTCATTGGTCGACGTCGCACCGAGAACCAATCATGCGTACAGCCATGTGAAATAACCTCTGAGTCATTCGGCATTTTTTTTTCTGAATACAGTACTTTAGAAAAGGAAACCGCGATGTAGTGAAGCCGCGATAAATGAAGCACGATATCGTAAGGGATCACTGTAGCAATGGAACGCCGTACTTTCTAATGGAGCTATTCCAGATGTTGGGTCTCACCTCCAGGATGTCGATGAGGACCATCTCCTCGGGCTGCCGGGTGCTACGGACGTTCTCCAGCACGATGGAGTAATAGACCCCCCGTGTGTCCGACTGGTACAAGTTGTACGTGTCCGTCTGGTACCACTCCTGCAGAGCCAGGAAAACCTGCTCTTCGTCCGTGCTCACTATCTGAACATCCTAAGTGGGAAAAGAGGTCACGACTGATGACGTATCTCAACAATTGCGTTTACTTTTTACGTTATGCAAAATCACAGCGTGGTTATTGACCACCATTGCAACGAAGAAACCGTAAACGGCATAAAGAGAAAGCCTAAACAGAGGCTATTTTGTTATGAGTGACCGCTGTGTAAACCAAAACGCATCGTATCCGTATTGTCATCAAAGCCGCTTGAATGCCTGACAGCGTGTCAATGGCAGTGATTGGCTCCAAGTTGTTTATTCCCCTCAGCCCGCCTTTCCGTCGCTTGAAATACATTTCCCCGAGCGCCGCGTTCAATCAGCACACTTCAATAGTACTCAGGCTTGCGTGGCGGCATCAAGCGCTCCCCCGCCGCCGCCGCCGCCGCCGCGTCACGTCTGAGCCAAACAAGTTTAATCGTCATTGCGTAAGCTGCCGACACGAAACGCCATTCCATCGACGCTCTGAATATTTCACGGCCCTGACCGGCATTTTAGCGGGCCGGTGGAAATCACTCTTGCATTTGACATGCAAATGCTTATTTAACTAAATGTCGTGAAATGAACCCATTTGTTGGAGCAAAGTTGCGCCAAATCGAATTGATGTAAGAAGTTTTAAAAGGCGTGATTGCATCAAGTCGAACCAAGAGATTCACACCCCCTACACACACGCACACGCCAAGTCGAACCAAGAGATGCACACCCTCTACACGCACGCACATACGCACAAGCCGTTGTGCCCCTTCCAGCTAATGAATAGAATCAGATATTTGAACACAAACAGTGCATCAACACATGTAGACAGACAACAAAATAGTCATAGGCATCTATTTGAGTGTTTTTGTTTTTCTGCACTTCAATAAATGCCGTCGCGGAGTAGATTGCAGAATCTCTGTGCTTGAACCAGCAGGCTCAAAAACAGTTTCTTCCACCAGTCCTGCCACAGACTGTGACCCTCCCCTCAGCATCTGACATCCGCTTATTCCACAATGCACTCCTTAACCTTAACCCGCAAGTCACAAGTGCCCTTGGTTGTGTGTTGACTGTTCATTGCTATTTATTGTTTATATTGTCTAGATTTACATATTTATGTCTTTTTTTTTTTTATACAGTTTAGTTTTCGCTGCCTTATTTTTAGCTGTGTGTTTTAATGCACTGCATGTTTGCACTGGGGATCAAGAGGAAAGACATTTCATCTGTGCTGTATGTTGTACATTAAGCATATTTGACAATCAAGTTGACCTTGAGAAGTAGATCAGCAACTGTGGTTCGCCATCCCACACGAGGGCATTGCATTTGTCCCTTCTTGAGTAGCGGTGGGGGGAACACTGTCCAAAACAACAACGTGCGAATCCTGGGATCAATGTGATCAATACGGCAAATGTGGCCAGCGTGGAAGCTGCCCAGTGAAGGGGTGAGGTCGATTGAAATCTTGTGAAAGTCAGCTCCTTTGCTCCCAACTTGACTGAGACCTCATAAACTGGCCAAAGCTCTGTAAATCCAATGCGTCATGGCACCCTCCATTATGAGGCCTGCGGTTTTCAGTGCTGAAAAAGTGAAAAATGTGCTCATTTCTTTCTCTTCAAAGTAGGGGTCCTGAAACTTTTGGGACTGGAATTAAATTCCAGCACACCCCTGCCTCCCCACAACCTCTAGGCACCACTAAACGTCAATACAATGTGACAAATTTTTGTAATTTTGTGTGTACTTGTGTAAAATATATCCCCTTGATTTTGGATGATTTTTTTTGGGGGGGTGGGGGGTAGGGAGGGAAGAGCACACTCAAGAAATTACGGTAAATGGTTTATGATTTTTTTTTTTATTAGCCACCATATCTTTAGCCTAATAGCACGGTTGTCATATGTGAATGTTTTGGGAAAACAAGGGAAAAAACAAAACAGATTAAAAAAAAAAAAAACAATAACTTAAAAATGACTTATGGCACAGGTGTCAAAGTCAAGGCCCGGGGGCCAGATCTGGCCCGCCACATCATTTTATGTGGCCCGCGAAAGCAGATCAAGCATGTCAAGTTCCATGATGCTCGCTAAAGTCTGAACCAAAATTTCAAATTGTCATATGTAATCCACAATAACAGTCATTACTCTTGACATCTGATTTTAAAACTAGTTATTCAGCCATTTGCTGTGCGCTGTGTATGTAATATGTGGAGGGGATTAAAATGCATTTATATGGTTTCCAAAATTTATAACGGCCCTCCAAGATAAACCGTAACTACAATGTGGCCCGCGACAAAAATGAGTTTGACACCCCTGACTTATGCTATCAGGCTAACGGTATGAAGACATCAAACTTTCTTTACCTTTGGCAAGGCATACTTGGGAAACTTCATCTGGGTAAACTCGTTGCGTCGATACGACACGTAGTGCTTGGTGCGATTCCCTGTGGTCACCTGGGAAAATGACACAAACAGAACCGAACAAGATGATACTATTACACTGAAGGGACGCAGCAACAATAACAACAGAGTAAGCCGGCCGTTATCTGTCGCATTCAAATAGGATTGCGTGGCGCAGCGTGTACGGCCGAAAGTCCATTACAGACAAGGTGAGATGATTTCCGGTGTGTCGTAATCAGAGTGTTCTACAGACACATCAAAAACACAGTGGCTCGATAAGATTTCCACAACAGTTTTCACTGTGGATATATCGGTAAATAATCCATTATAGTGGAAGCAATCAGCACTTTTTCCTTTGGACAGACGTTTATTTTTATTCGAGAGCACCGTAGACGGCGAATTGGTCTGCTGTAAGGCCACGAAAAGAAAATGAAAGTCTGCGCTGTTGTTTTTGTGCCGCGCATTACCTTGACAAAAATGTAGTCGCCCTGCACCGACAGAGAATTGTGGTCGATTTTCCCCAAGAACTGAGCGGTCACCATTTTGTCGGAGCAGTTCTGGATGAGACAGGTCACATACAGGTAACCTGTAATGACACGTCCCCCCCACCCAAAAAAAAAAGCTTTGAACTGAAGGATAGAGTGTGAAACCTTGCTATGTCCAAGTTACACAGAATATAATAAAGACCTGATTTATCGTCCAGCAAACAAAGAGGGTCAATGAGTACAAACGCTTCAACACGGCAGAAGAAAAGCGTCATTAACGAAATATTAACCCTTTCCACAGCAGTGGACAGCTATTCCGAAGTTGCTTCCTCTTATGTGGACAAATCTTCTTGCACATCATCCGTCTCCTGAATGAGGATGCCCGGTCTACAGAAAGACTCTCTGCCAGCCTTCATGCAGCTCACACGTGCCCCCAGCCATCAATCGGCCATCCTCCGTCCCGCCCAGGAGAGCTGGCTCGGGACCCGCGCCCAAGCTTGGAACCCGATTCCTTTGCAGCAGGCCGCCGTTTAACCTTGGCAGAGCCATTTGTGACAAGAAGGGCACGTGGGCAAACAGATCGGTTTGGCATGCCCGATTGCGCCGGTGCGGAGTGGGAGAAGGGGACCACGTGGCGTTGCCTCGCCCCAGAAAAGAGCTCCGCTGCCTGGGCAGCAGGCCCAGGTGGACGGCCTCTCGCCGTCCACCCACAAAGGCAGGCCTGTTGAGGGTTGACACCTTTTACATTCCAGGCAGCATCTTTGTGCAGTTTTCTCTTCCTTACTTGCACATTTACTTTCCTGAGAACTTTTTAACTCTCCTCTCAGGACTTGAACCTCCCGGCTTGCGATTTATGAGTCCAGATGGGATGGTGGAGTGCTGCCGTCTCAGGTTTATTGACAGAGATTACGGATTAGGATACACAAAGTAGATGAGTTCCGCTTGTGGTTGACAAATCTAACACACACACACGCACGCACGCACGCACTCGCCTGCGTTGCCCCAGGAGGGGAGTTAGGTGCTAACCAGTCCATCTGCTAGTCAGCTGATACTGCTATCTACACGGGCCGTTGTGGCCCTCAGCATTATTCTGGCGTGACGTTTTGTGTGCGCAACAAGGTCGAGCACGGCTGGGATGCCAACAAATGAGATGGAAAATGAACTTCCTGCCTTTTGCTCATTTTACAGCATCATCTTGACAACTATTTAAAAAAAAAAAAAAGCTGTACCTCCACTTGTGTCCTGCATCTCCATGTGTACCAGGTCAGGATCCACATCCACATCTGTTACCGACCTGGGAGACACACACACACACACACACACACACACACACACACACACACACACACACACACACAGAGAAATGCTTTCACAAGGTGTTCTCACACACATGCACTCTCCCACTATCCCAGAGATGCGCACATTCTGTCTCACACTTCTGCATACTCGCTCAGACACTCATACAGACACACACTCTTATAGCCAGTCTCACTCACACACACACACACACACACACACACACACACACACACACACACACACACACACACAGAGTCTCTCTCACGCACTATTAACCGCACACTTACAGTATATGCCTTGAAGAAAGCATATGCGTGTCAGTATTGAGGGTAAACAAAGCACTTCATTTCATTTGTTCTCCTTTCCAGTTTACAAGCAATTAGCAAAATTGGTAGCATGGGAAGTAACAGGAGAACGCATTCATTCATTCCCCACTGTCCAGAATGAGAGTTTCACAAAAAAAAAAAACAAAAAAAACCCAACAACAAACAAACAAAAAAACCAAAAAGGCGACTGAACTGACCAGAATACTCTGTCCTTGGTCACTCGCTCCTGAAGCAAAGTCCACTTGCGGCCCAAATCCGTGGAGGCAAACAGCTGGCGACACAAGAGTCAAAGTCAGACATTTTGTGCATTGGAGCTCATCCGAAAATGTCTCATCGCGCACCCGCCCGTCCTTGCAGTAGGCCAGGAGCTTGTCCTCCTCCTTGGGGTGGAAGACCAGCGTTGCTGGGGTGAAGACCACGCTCTGTCGCTGGAAGGAGGAGCCCTCATCGGTGCTGATGAACAGCATCTGGTCCCGTTCGTTCATTGACGAGCCAACGAGAACCACCTGTGCATCGACGGCAAAGACGCAGGTGAGAAATACGTGAGTTGGTCGCGATACCAGACGTTCGAGCGATTTTATTTTATTTTTTTGCTTTGAAGTGCAAATGTCGTACGGTGGCAGTCACAAACTCAACACAATTCACTATAGGACGCACTCTGAGAAAGGGAGTACAAAGAGAATGACACTTGGTATATTCATAAAGTAAATCAACCAGATTACGAGATTAATGGTAACGCTAATAGGCAACAATGTTGCAGTGCTTGAACCCTGTAAGAAATAAATTGAACACAAACTGTTCAGCAAAAATATGGAGACAATATAACCGGATTCAACATCCTTCGTTCTTTATCCTCGACGTAGAACGACCAATATTAGTGCTGTACTGATGATGTAAGAGAAGAATTGAGACAGCCCAGGCCCAGCTAGGCAGTGTAAGAACGCCTTTGTTTACTAGCTGTTGGCCTGTCACACTGACCTAGCAAAGGAGACGGAAAAAAAAAGAAAAACGTTTATCGCTAGTTAGCAGCTGGTAAAACCTAAAGTAGATGGATTTAAAATTGGTGCAAAAGAACATTCTGGGTTCTGTCATTGGTCAGTGTACGGCGAGGGATCTTGGAGGTTCAAATAAGCTGTTTTAAACTAAAAAGGAACCCTTCTGTAGGTTGACGGGGCTGCGTTAGCGCGGCTGTGTGTATTCTGATTGGCTTTCAAAAACGTGAATATGGGACTTGGTGAAGCACTTTGGACAACAAATGTTGAAGACAAAAAAACTACAGAAGTGAACTCTTTTTAGCATCATGATCAATGATTGATTTTTAATTTCTGGGACTATGGCATGTTTTTCAGCAAAAATTCAGTTAGTAGGTTACAAGACTTGATTCAAGATTCTCTGGTAAAACAGTAAACAAATAGCGGACACAAATGTTGGGTGCTCTAGTCATGTTTTTATAAAGTACAATATTACCCGAGTAGCAAAGATAACTAGCTAATTAGAATTTTTTTTCCTCATTAGAAACACACTAAAAAAATGGTTGTTTTTATCTATCAATCTATCTACCTATCTAAGATAGCTAGCTGTTTAGCTAGCTACCTAAGCTAGCTAGTTTTCTAAGCTAGCTAGCTAGCCAGTGTTCTATCCATCGAACCTCAAGCGAGATGAGGCCCGCGGCGGGCAAAGTGAGCGACGCCGCATGTTGTGCTATACACGTGACGTGAGGCCAACATGTCCGACACCTTGGGCAAGGAGTCGGACGCAAACTGGCGCTCTTGACACCCGTTTTGACGACACCACAAGTGCATTAGCCTCCCGTACCTTATGCATGAAACATATTGGCTCGGCATGCACCCGCGATCCGAAGTCATGGGATCATGAACTTCTCACGCGTTGTTTCTCCTTCCCGATGTCCCGATGATTTCTTGTGTGATATGCCGCCGCAGAGGTGACTTTTTAATTACATTTCCTCTGTCGTCGAACGAGAGGGAGGAGAAGAGAAAAGCTCCGGGCTATTAATCCAAATTTAATTACGAGCCGGGAATCGCAAACAAACGTCTCTCGGTGCATAATAAAAAGTGATTTGGCTTTGGTGTGAACAGCGTATTAAGACCTTTAAAGACAACATTTGCGTAAGACATTTGTTTGCCGACGTTCAGCGAGGCAACCAAGCGCTAAGGAAACAAGTAGTTAGTGTAAAACAGTGATCATCCGTTTGCCATTTGCTTAACTTGTTCACTGCCAGCCGTGTTCAGAGCAGAATTGCCCATATTGTGAGTCGTTTCCAAGTATGTGGACGCATTTTTCAAGACCCACAGAATATATTGTTTTCCGTGACAACATAATAAGCCCCGGACGTAATATAAATCGAATAGGACAAAAACAAGACTTATATGTTATGTCCAGATACACAACCACGAAACACCCTGCGTGACGCTGATTTGCTGCACGGATCAAGTTGCACATCCAGGGTTTTTTTTTTTAAACGCTCAATGAATTGCGTCATCATTTCACAGTTTGGCCACACACGCTTTCTCTCTCTTACATACCACGACACATGTGGCAACTATACCGTACATATAGATATGCTGTTCGAGTGTAAGATGCCACGTTTTGAAAGATATACTTATCAAATACATTCAGAAATGTTTGGAATCCAGTTGCTGAATATCAACATCGAGGGCAGTGAAGGGGTTGATTCAGCTGCATTTCATTTTGTGGAACAACAAGGTACTAATTATACAGTGGTACCTCTACTTACGAAATTAATTGCTTCTGGAAGTCATTTCTTAACTAGAAAATCTTGTAAGTAGAGACGCGTTTTCCATGTAAATGCCCTAATCCGTTCCAAGGTTTTGTCACGAACCGATCCAAGGACGTTTGCTTTTGTCGGCTGTGAACAATCCTTCGAAAATGTCCAACGTAAACATCAGCATAGTGAGCGATCGCCCGACTGGTGAACACTTTTTCTGGCTGATTCACATTTACGTAAAACTATCGAAAGGCCTGAGGGGCGAATGACGATGACGCTGTATAAACACATTCTATCTACACACAATGACACGTTTTCCTGTTTAAGCGTTCCGTAACTTGAAAATTTCGTATGAAGAGAGGTTTGTAAGTAGAGGTACCACTGTACTCTAAATTGTACAAACTAAACTAATAACCCATAATAAACAAACAAAGCACCGACGACATATCATCTGGAATCTAAATAGTTTGGAATTTCTGTCGTTGTTTTACCTTCTTCAATAAAACTTGTACCATCAGAAGGTTATTTCTAAACTAGATTTCCATGTAGTAGTCACTGTAGCTCAGCTACACAAGTCACCCGTGTCCCTACCTCCCCTCATTTACATAAAAGCTCGTTACATGTCGCGCTTTTAACCCGCGGGTCAATTGGCCCTCTGCAGCGCTCTCGGGACAAAAATGAAGGGCGCTCTCAGCGTGCGAAGTACAGTGGCGTCGCACGTCGGCGCTGGGTAGAATTTGACAAAAACACGGTGGGCTTAATTGCCACGGAAAAGGTTTTGATCCCGTCTGATCTCGGGGAAAGCAAAACCCATTAGCTCAGTGGCTTCTTGACAGCGCTGCTGGGCACTTGCGTCGGAAGGGAGGAAGGGGAGGGGGGGTAATTGATTTGAACAGGTATGGAGTATTTAATGGCTCGGTCTGTCAGCGTTATGGGAGACATGACAGGGAGCAGATTATTATTTGAAAAGTCATTTGACAAAATAATGAAACTGCTCTTTTATGGTCTCCGTTGAAACACCGGGGCCTCCGAAGAGGCCTATGTGACAACTCTGAAAACACCAGCTAATAATATAAAAAAACAAAAACAAAAACACATTCCACTCACCAGAAACGCAGATTATTAATTGCAAATTGCTACATAAGTCTTTTGCTCCATCCAACCAATCAAAGGACAGAAAAATGATAAGATGGCATTTTTGGAATAAAATAACATACATAGCCAGATTCGAGAAGGCTCTCAACTGTTCATTTGCTCCGACTCCTCCCGTTCCCAGGGAAGCTTTTTGATTTCAGGGGCCTAACATAAAGAGAGTACTTACTCTAAGGCTAATTAATTAAACAGACGCATCATCAAAAAGTCATTACGGAAGATCGGCCTCCGAGCGCTCGTTCCCGACGCCGGGCTCATTCTCAACGACTGTCGCTCATCTGAACGGAGACTCTTGCGCACCTTTCTTCATTGCCTTTGACACAGTGGGTATTAAAAAAAAACAAAAAACTAAAATCTACACACCCCTGTTTAAATGGCAGGTTTTTCAGACCAAAATAAATCATTTCAAAACTTCTTACACCATTCATGTGACCAACAACCAGTATGACTCAATTGGAAATGAATAAAATACATCAATCAATCATTTCGAGACAGGAAGTCAAACTAAACACAAAGTCAATTGGTTGCATAAGTGTGCACACCCTTTTATAATTGGCTGTGTTCAGAATTAACCAATCAGACTCAAAAACGAATCTGATTTGTAAAACATTTAACGTGCCTCTCATTAACCCCAATAAAGTTCAATGCTAACTAACTAACAATGCTAATGGGGCTGTCAAGGTTATAGCTCACGTTCATCTTTGGTCTCATTATGTTTACAATGATTACAAACAATAAAACAATACATTTAGAACATCAAAAATGCACAAAAGCAGTCAAACTACAACCAAGTCTCATACTGAGTCAAAAGCTCAATCCCCTCCGAGCCTCGGCTTAGTCCGCGCGACCTCGAATAGCGTCTGGTCCGCAGACCCCCGAGGCACCGGGCAGGTGCGTTGCCGTGGAGGAGCTCAGAGAGGTAAGGTGGGGCCAGACTATTCCAAGATTTGTTAACAAACATTAGAATATTGAAAAGAACTCCCAAATGTACAGGGAGCCAGTGAAGGGACGCCACAGCAGGAGTTATGTGCTCGCGGCTTATTGGAGGACCGCCGGTGGAACGAAGAGAAGACCGACGGCGAGATAGAGGAAGGGGGCAGAGAAATGTGACATAATGCTTGCCGTTACATTTGAGGTACAAGAGCCTGGGAGACGGAGAGGAAGATGACAGCAGAGGCAGAGAGGAAGCAGACTGTGCCGGAGACAGCATCATCTGCCTCAGGGTCATTTTTCATCACACTGGCAGGCATTCGTACCACCAGCGACGACTCTGCCTTGACAAAGCCCAAAAAAAAAAAAAAAAAAAAAAAAAAGCTGTGTTTTTATTAGGGCTGCAATGTAGCAGAATGCAAATCAAAAATGCTGCAATTTGGAAATGTATCTAACTATGTAGATTTTTTTTCAACACACACACATTCATACACACACACACACACACACACACACACACACACATATATACATACATACACATGCTCATTTGCATAAACACACGCATGGAACCATTGCCTGTCAGCCAGGGAACAAAATAACACTTATGCAACATACACACACACACGCACGCACACACGCACGCACGCTAAGGAAATGACAATGATCAAAGCAGCCATCCCGCTGATTTTTTTGCAAAAATGTGCAGCCAGCTCGTCCCTCCTCTGAAGGCCGCGAGCTCCGGAATGACATCCCATCGCTGGTTGGTTATGTCGGTTGGGGGTGGGGGCTGATTCGTGAAACAAATCCCTGACGGTCACATTTGGGGGGGGTGGGTTCGGTTGCCACACTGAATAATGTATGCGGTTTGCGCACGGTCGGGTTCGCATGCGGCTGATGGAAAAACACACATACACACACACAAAAAAGAAAAAAAAAACATCACAAAAAAACAAGTGTGGGGTTTTGTTCAAAGAACAGGAGGAAGATGGAAATTATTCATGACGAAAGGAATACATGATGAACTCAAAGTAAACAAAGACGGTGACAGCCCGGCCTCAAATGAGCCTCCAAATGTGGAGTCTGTGTATCGGAAAACAGCGTTTCTGCTTGATAAGGATAAAGCGACACAGATTTGAGAGATTCTGCTCATCTGGCTAAATTAGCATCAACTCTGCACAACGCACCCCAATGCACAATTATTTTACCATCACTTTGTCAGGCTTCGAGGGTTAGGCCTTATTTTTCCAGAAGATAAACGTCGGTGGCACTGGTGTGTAAACAACGGCAGTCTCGACGGGGGAGGGGGCCGGCGGTGATATGTGACTTTAACTGGCGCCTTCAAATGAAACATGCATTGATTTACAGTGAACCCCCGTTGATTGTCGGCAATGCGTTCCAGACCTGTGAAAGTAAAACAAATTTTCAAAAGTCACCCTTTCGCAAAAGCGTATTGACCACCGTATGTCCAACATGTGGCCTGGAGCGGGCGAGCCCAAATACCGTACCGTTGCTATATTTAGTGTCTCTCTATTTAAACCATTAAACCCTCCTTTCTAAGTTTTCGAAATGGAATTATTGAGGCTCACATTCCATTATTTGTCATCTCTCTGCTGTGGAGTGGGTGGGGCGGCGGGGGCAAAGTGGTTCACTTAAAGTTCACCTCCAGCCGCCATCACGGCTACTCTCGATTCATTTCGCGTCAGCACACGACCTCTCTCCAACAGCCTTGTCGCTCCTGAAATATTGAACACAACACAGCCGTCGCTTGCCCTTAAAAGCAACCCCCACAACCCCCCACCCAAAAAAAACAACAACCAGTGGCACCCACTAAGTGATTTTCTGAGCTAGACATGAACCAACCAACAGCTGAAAATGGCATCGCGCCGACACCGCCTTTCCACTTCCATTCACCAAAAAGTCACATTTGGTCTATTTATGCACCACTCAGACATCACGTGTCACCCGACGGCCACTTCTCGGAGCTCGTTATCGTCATCTTCACCTGGAGTGGCGGCACTTTTAGCCAATGCAAAGTGTCCCAGCCGAGATGAGGCAAAGAAGTTCTTCAGCGGAATGTCAATCGTCCTGTCGAGATAACGCAGAGAAAAGCTGAAGGTCGAACGTGCCTCGCCACGTTCTGCTTTTCAAACTTAAGCTCATTAGTATTAGAATATGATAAACGGTCCTCACACGTTGCCAATGGAGGGCAAGGGTGGCGGTGAAATTCTTTGTTACTGTACTGAAATGGATTTTTTTTTGTATTTTACTTGGGTACCGTCATTTCCAGTGCTATCCAATAAGCACCCGTTGGTTTGTATCTGATTTTCCATGTTGTCCTTTTAGTTATGTGAAGCACATTGAGTTAGCTTGTGTATGAAATGCGCAATATAAATAGAGCTGCCCACGGCTCCAACCTGCCCCTAAATGGTGTCATTTTGCCCATGAATTTTGAGCAATTTTCCTCTACTCATGCTTAGTGCAACCAGCAAATTTGCTATTTTCTTTTTTTCAATTGTTGAATATTTGTTGTTGCTGACAAACGTCTGCTCCACACTGTAGCCTCAGTAATAAAGTGAAAATGAGTGGGCTGAATATTTTCTTTGCCCCAATTCTTCTACTTAGGCCCCCGAAAATTTCAAGTTCAGGGCCAGTGTACTCCTGGTAAAAAAAACAAACAAAAAAACAAAAAAAAACAAAAGTTAGTCTGGAGCTCTGCACTGTCTTGCCAATAGTTATGCTGCCTTAAAATACTGCCATTCACGGAACATGTTGAATCTTCAGAAAAGACAGTGGAATGACACAATCTCGTCGCCGTAAAAAAAAAAAAAAATTATAATAAAATAAATAAATACATTCCACGCTCTCTCACAGTAACTTAGCAACGAGCAACAATCGTGACGTTAGGTGACCCTACAGTATGCAAGTAGCCAACAACATGTGAACATTACGTGCTGCACAGCTTGTGGCCAGCGCAAGGGGGGCTCATGCGGCTTACTGACGCACAATCAAACACACTCAGTGCAGGATACGAGCACAGCACATGTTGTTATTCTTCATCAATCAATCAATGAGTTAAGTCATCAGCACTTAGAAGGCACCTAAGTTCATATCTGTACTAATGCGACTCCACCGGAAACAGGAAATGATATGCCTGCAACAACGCCTGATAACTCATTATATTCGATAAATGTCATACTACACACATTTGTGACAGCAGACATTCAATATCATGTTGGAACGGTTGCACGCTTTTTTTTTTTTTTTAAACCAACTTCTACGTACTCGTAAACATCGATAAAATGTGAACATTTCTTCATCATTTTCAAATAAGCCCTTGTAAATACCAGGAGACAAATTTGGATCTTTTTAATTGCAAAACAAAAACAAAACAAAACAAACAAAAAATTATTATTCACTGGATATTATGACATTTCTTTTTCTGAAAGCTTTTTAAAAATGTACGCCTTACATTTGGAAAGAGATATCGGTATTTTTCTCCTGACATTGTCAAAACAGGCTAATGACTTTCTTCTACCTGTCATCTGCTTTCTATCTTTTAAGGCTGACAGCGCGCAATTAAGTCCATATATGGACAAAAGTCACAGCGCGCACCTCGTCGTCAATAGAATTAGGCCAGATTAGTTGGCGTAAAATAAATGCATCACATGGAAAAATCTATTCCTGTATTTTGACAGACATCAGCCATATGGCGGCAAGCGGGATGCTGTCAGCGATAGCGACGCCTCTGCCAATCAACTCTAAGCAGACGCGCTGAGTCTAATTAGACTGTCGGGCTACCGGCAGAGAGGCCGCCAGCGAGTTCACGTGCACAAATAATCAATCAGTCAATCAATCAGATACTTTTGAAAGAGCGATGTCACCAAACAGAGAGCTTGACAACAACATACAAAACCTCCACGCGTGATGAAATGGGTAAGAACTGGGAGTCAGCACACACCTGCCATCATTGAGAGTGCCTCTGATGAACCCGAAATGAAGTTCGGATGTTCTAGTAGGCTTTTTTTGGTACTTTTTTTTTTCTGTTGCGTTGCAGCGGTCACATTAATAATAAGGCAACATTTCCAGAAAGGCTGAGGTGAGAAGAAAGCGAAAATGGACGTGGACATGACCTAATAAGGTCGGAATGAGGGTTAAACCCTCACGCTAGTTTCACCGCCGGTGTGTGGACGGCATATACGAAATGTACCAACGACCTCAGCGGCCATAAAAAGATGGAAATGTACACTCGCACTTGCAGGTAAACTACTACATATTCATAAATGCAAAGCAAAGCCTTGTAATCAGGGATTGCTTGCATGCGCTGTCGACAAGCAGCCACGCAATATTCCGAGCTAAATAGCGTGATGTGAATTAAACAAACGCCGTCGCCGGGCGAGAATGGATTTTGTTTCAAACCGATGTCTGCAGTTGTGCACAGCTGGCAGAATTGCGAGCAGCCGGCAGCTGCGAGCTGCTCATTAGTTGGCTCGTTGGAGGGAGGCTGAGCTGTTTTTTTTTTTTTTAATCCAAGGAGATTGTCAGGTAAGGACTTGATGAGTTTGAATCTTGCTTTCAAAATGTCACAGTGCGATTTGGAGCTCCGTGTCCTACTTGCTACTTTTTTAGACTAAGTTGGAAGGAGGTCATGTTTGTCCTTTCCACACTTGCAAAAAACAAAAACAATGAAGAAGCCACCTGAATCTGTCATGACGTGCAGATTTTCTTCCAAGACAATTTGAAAATATGATCCAGTCCCAATTGTGTGGGATGATCGAAACGTCAAAGCTTCTCTCATTTGAATTGTAGCCTACTACAGGGGAAGTCAAGCCATTTTTATAATTTATTTTATTTTATTTTTGCCAGGATTACATTCTATGTGCTCCCACTACTCGCTAAACAAGGTATTATTATTAACAGTGCGATTGTGGAGTATGAATCCAGCGGCAAAATGCACCCGTTTTTCTCCATCTCAGGGGGCAGCCATTTTGCCAACTTGCTGTCGACTGAAAATGACCTCGCAGTGCCTCGGGGGCTCATCTTGCAAAGGTGACATGAGCAAACCCAGAAAAGAGATGAGCCGTGATGATCACTTTATAAGCATTGTGATGTCATCTTCAGTCGACAGCAAGTGAGGCAGTAAAAGGCAAAATGGCCGCCCCCTGATACAGATTAAAAACGGGTGGATTTTTCCGCCTGATCCATATTCCACAAATGCAATACTAATCAGAACGACATGTTTCGACGAGTGAGGGTGCATCAAATATATTATTGTGAAGACATTTTTTGACTTGACTATAAATGAATAGAAACACTTTCAAATTACAGATGAAGAATTTACAGGATGTGCAAATCATGCAGACTGAAATAAAGTTAAAAAATGTTGGCTTTTTTATTCAAGCCTGGAATTGAAGTGCTGCAAAAGAAGAAAAAAAAGGCTTTCATCCTTGATTTGTCTTGGCAGCTCATTTATTGGTCTCCCTTCGCCATCTATCAAAGCATTCAAGTGTACTGATTGGTTGAAGACAGCAAAAATCCATTTGAGGCCAACTTGCATTTGATTAGGATGGATTTGTTTTTCTTCCCCCCCCCCCA
>NW_017808403.1:2550153-2553699 GCF_001891065.2 Hippocampus comes
GAGTTTGGTGACCTGAAGTGTGTTTGGCGGAGGAACACAAATGATGCCTCCCTGCCGGCAAGCCCGAGGTTAAAGCGCCAATTAGCCACCGTTAACGAAGCCTCATTAGCCTCGGCGCGGTTTTCGTTCTCGCGGCTCCGACTCCTCCTTATTATACCTCAACTCTCAGCGACCTCACAGAGCGCTCCGCTAAAAATACATAAATAGCCTGGCTTCAGTCAGCTGATAAGGCCGTCTTGCTCTTGAGAAAAAAAAAAAAACAAACGTGTGATTCAGGACGCTGCGACAAACACACCATCTGGGACGGCTTTGTGACTGCCAAGGTGCCATTAACGCGCCGCGCCGTTGGCTTCGGCCACTTGGGTGCCTTGAGTGAGCAAAAAAAAAAAAAAAAAGGTGGTCATTAAGCGATGGGTAACAAGACGGCGTGTTGTCTGCAGAGGCTCAGCGAGCATGAAATGAGGCCTCCGGAAGCTATCAGCTTGTTTGCTATTTTCGATGGAATGCTGATGGATTCAATGGGGCTCGGGCGGCTCATCGGGAGAAGTGACTGCTCCGAGGAAAGCCGATGCTTCCCCGCGGGTGAAAGACGGCAAAAGCTTGCGGTCGGCTTCACGCCGCCACCTTTCACGATTGTTCTTCAGCGCAAACGCACTTCAGGCGCGAATTTAAACCAACTGTTGCGATTCACTTTTGGAAGGTACAAATATGTACATTTTCCCTCATCGTCGTCATTTACATTTCACTGCAAATCTACGACATTTATAGAAAAAAATGTAGACTTTTTCTCTCACTATAGTTCCCTTAACCATCAGCATTCCAGTGGTGCCTCGAGATACAAGTTGACTGACGTTTCGTGAAACTTCAGACCGTGAATGGACCGACGTATTTTGCGAGCCAAATAGTTTTGCTCTTACGAAGGTTATTTCGGTTGACGAAAACGAACAAAATAGGTGAAACTAAAATGGAATTTTTTTTCCGTTCATGAAATAAAATAAAATGCTTTAAAAAAATAAACTCATTGAAAGTACATTTTATGAATACAAAATTGACTAAAACAAACTAGAATTATCGCAAAAAAAAAAAAATCCTCCTTTGTAGTCGTTGTCATTTTATGTAATACATGAGTCTTTGGGGTGGATTTTAAATGTATTTATTTCCATATTCCAGCGCAGTGCGACCATTCGCCAGACAAAGAACGGCCCAACAGTCGTCTGGGAGCGATGGCGCTTTCACTGTGTCAGCGACGTCAGAGCCAGCAAAAAGTGACACTCGATGACGTCGCTCCTCAGCGACAGCCGTGCTTGTGTGTTTGGAATGGCTTCCCTGCTTTTGTCACGAAACGCGGCGCTAGCTAACAAGCACTTGTTCGGTAACAAGTGCCGTCCTTTTTTGGAATAGTTCATAAACACGCTGATGTTGTCACAGGAGAATTGAAACCTAAGTGGTTAAAGAAATTGCTAATACAGTTGAAGCCTTCTTAATTCTGAAAGGCCTTGGGCGCTTATCCACATACAGGAACCTCAGAAGAAGCAGCGTAGCCGAGAGAAAGACCACGAAAGGAAAAGAATAGACGATTGGGAATACATGAATACAATTTCATGGGGAAAATATTCCAATTTTGATGGCAAATTTAGGTCAGAACAGCCCAGCACTGATGATTTCCACTAATGCAACAATGGCTCTTCTTCATTTGTCCTCTACCAGCCAGCGCACAGACGCGGCTTTTCGCCGTCCCTTCTTCATCATCTGTCTGCCTCCTCCGCTCCCCTGTCGGCGGCGTGCGCTCTTGAAAAGGCCGAGGATGACAAGACCACTCGACGGGCACGCCGCTGACAGTTTGGCGTCAGGGGCGAGGAGTGCGTCTGAGTGATGTCGGGGTGCCGGCGGCACGTTCGTGTGCCAAGATGGCGAAGTGGGAACACGACAGAGGACGCGGGAGGGCAAAGAGCTGGCCGGTGCGATGGCCTCGGCCGCACTCGAAAGGAACGGCGTTTTCAAGACACCGGTCCGACTTTAGCACAGGTGTCCAACTCAAGGCTGGCGGGCAAAATCCATGCGTAGCTGGAGAACAACTGTAACCCAGTCACTAAACACCATCCCCAAACCAGGCCACGCCTGACCCCATGACGTTAATAAAGCGAGCCTCAAAAACTCTCACCTAATTGGAGACTTCCAAACCACGCCGACACCCGAGGAGATTAGCACAGGCGCAACTTGGCCCGACACTTCTGTTACCATGGCAACTGCATTGTTCAATCCCAAGTGTGCGTGCGCCCGTGCGTTTAACGCGAGTCCGGGACCTCAAAAGCCTCTGAGAGATAAAGGGGAGACGGCTCCTGACATCCCATTTCAAGGAAAACACAAACACAGTTACACACTCTGGATATACAGCTTATTAAAAAAAAAAAAAAAAAAAAAAAGGGAACATACTCGGCTTCCTTTCCACTTGAAATCCCATGTTGTGCTCAAAGACCACCTCTGGTTGGCCCGAATCTATGTTGTACCGGGCAATGACTAATTCAATGTCTTCTGGTGGCCAGGCAAATGTATCAATTTATATGCAGACACACACACACACACACACACACACACACACACACACACACACACACACACACACACACACACGCACACACGCGCACTCACGCGCGTGGAAACCAGAAGAAAAAGATCAATTTTCCAGTTGTAGATTTTGCCTTTTTATCACTGGCTCTCTTCTCGTCACACTCGCACACGCTTTCTCGCCACCGCATTGAGGGAGGCCGGCTGGAGTGAAAACTAGAGAAATGGCAGAGGCTAGCTGTGAGTAGACATTCTGTTCATGTGGGAAACTTTCGATTCCTTTTGACATTGCAAAAACTGGACTTTAAAAAAAACCTACGGGGGAAAAAAAAATGATAAAATTTGCATCATTTAAGCAACATGAGAAGATAATTTGACTTAAAACAATTCAACTTAAAACTACTGCTGAATTTTGGTATTTTTCATTCTAAGATGTACTGTATTTATAGTACAATAATGAGATTTTTAAGTTGTTGCAGTTACCTGTCCAGGAAGCAGAAATGACATTGAGCAGCTTGAAGTGGTGGTTTCAAAATCCCACTTTGAAACATTCATTTCTTGATATTTATCAGCCATCACAGTCGCTGGTGTACCACAAGGTTCAATTTGCGATCCACTGTTATTTGTAATTCATGGAATACCTAATCTTAAATCAAACACTTTGGTAACAAGTCAATTTACAAGGAAAAACGGGCATTGCAATGTGCAGTCCCACGACAAAGCAATGTCTTGTTACGCTGCATTGATGCCCTTGTGCAAATAAGCAAATGAGGTGCACATCCAAATGCCTTTTAACACGACGCTCTCGCCTCCAGAGGAAGTCATCCGGTCGGTCTTTTCCTGCCTCTCGTCATTCGTCAACACTCTTGTTCAATTTTGTCACGCGGGCACAGACACACACACAGACACACACACAGACACACACACACACACACACACACACACACACACACACACACACACACACACACACACACGCAC
>NW_017808403.1:2553750-2563793 GCF_001891065.2 Hippocampus comes
CCTTGACAAATGCGCTCGGCGAAGTTGAGATATTCATCACGTCGAGCCGACGGGCGGATCTAAATATGTCAATAAGATAGCAACCACTGTCACTTTTATCTCCGGTCGGGTCGAGAGAGGAATCTGACATGTTGGTAAAACACGCAGCTTACAATCAGCCCGCGTTTAGATCTGGATGCGGTCCAGACTTTAAATTCAGACCTGCCCGTATACCGTAAACACCCTCTACGACGTGAAGCTGTGGAAGACCGGAAGAATTACCCACCATTGCCACGACCGCCCTCTTGGACATCCATCAAGCCCACAATGCGACAAGATGATCAAAGAGCACTTCTTTTTCGTCAATGCAGAGGGTGGCAATTACACGTGAGTTAAGTCTGGCCTCCGGGGTGCGCCATCACAAGTTGTCTATTGATCCGTACGATGGATGCGAGTCAAGCCGATCTATTTGTGGCCCCGGCGGGCCTCTGGCGTGTCAGACGAGGACAACAATAATACCATTTGGGGGTCAGCGCGAGGGCACAGATGATAAGCCATAATCTTTGCATTGAGTTATCATCCCAGCATTGACCCGAGGCGGCCGCATTCAGGAATGGGCGGGTGGACCACATCGTACGCGTGACATAATTTTGAAGAGTGTGAGTGTTGTTGGGCGCCCTTGACGTTGTCCTCTTCCCCCTCTGAATGCCATCTTGTGTGACGCGCGCACATGACAGCCTTTCATCGATTAGCCGTCAACGCCAGAGTGCCGCCCGTGGCCCGGCCGCCCAAGCGCTTTAATTGCCCTTGGACGGGAGGTTGAACGCATCGGTCCAACATCTACAATCCCATCAACAATCGTTCGGAATTTGGACTAAAATAAGGAGAAAATAAATCAACTGTTGATTTGGTTCTGTAACTCAAGGGCTCGCACAGGTTTTGGGTACCGGAGGCGTCTCCTACCTTCTTCTTGTTGGTCGGGCAGATGTAGAAACTGCTCACCACAACGGTGGTCCCCGGCATCAGGTTGAGTTTGGTGTAGGTGGTGCCATAGTCGGTGGACCTGCAAGGTGAACAAATACTGTCTTAAGAACGTACAAGTTCAAAACGTCAAATGCATCTCAATCATTCGAGACCATTGTTAAAAAGGCCACCAAGCTCTTTGTTCATCGTACTCCTCAAACGGCCAAGACAGTCGCGCTGGCGGCGGAATGTTGGCCAATGTCCCAGTCCGCCAGCAACAAACGAAGAATGCCACGGATGAGTATTGCAGCCATCGATTATCTATTTTGCATGTTTAGCTTAAACTATTTATCACAGACAGACAGACTTTGACTATCGACCTTAACTCTGAACCTTGCAATATGACCGCCAATTGAACCTTATGAGGTGACCTTGACTTGAACTGCCTTAGCAACGGAAAATAGTGTTAACACCTTTCGTGAGCACAGACCAGACAACTCTGTAAATGCGTCTTCTGGCTAGATTGCGGTTTCCTGCCTACAGCTGTGTTCCATCCAAAACGATAAGATGATTTCTAAGAGATGTTGGAACAGTTAAAGCGTATATCATCATGTTTTATGAAGACAAAACATCAGAACACAAAAATGATTAAAAGGAATGAAAAAGAAACTGAAAATATTACAACAGTCATCCAGAAACAGAAAGGGTGATGCCCATAACAGAAAAGATGATATCCGTAAGGAGTTACGCCCCGCTTAGGATGTATAAGACTTGTATAGGAACGCTGCTTTCGCGCATTTGCGCCTTCACCACAACGCTTGCTTGTATCACACTTGTGCCCTGAAAGTTCAGTAAAACCTCTTGCAAGAACTTCTCCATTTCCAGCCTCTGATTTCGCACCTCATCTCAGCCCGAATCAAACGAACACGCGGAGGACCTGGGGGAAGCAGAGGACGGTGAAAGGATCCCGCCGTGTCCACAACAATGCTCGTATCGGTGGAGGACAGGTTTTAAAACTCCGCACGGCGAGATGTCAGCGACTACTAAAAACGAGGCTTGCGTACGCCACGCCGGGCCTGCGCCGTGCCGCCGACCTATTCGATTCCCAAAAGTGCTCTATTCCCCCTCCGAGCACAAGAATGGCTTTTAGTCACCCACTGCAAGGCAATTTTAGCCATTAGGAAGCCTCAACAAAATCAGTACAGTGTGTAATATATCATAATCGAGTAAAATATGTGGAAGAGAGAAAAACTGTTGACTGCATGAGGGATATAAAGAGGGGGGGGGGGGGGGATTCGGTGAGTCGTTGACGGTTGTTGCCACCACCTCGAATGCGATTGCTTGAAGTGTACCCGTGGTGGTCAGTGGGAAAAATCTCTTTGGTTCGTCAAGAAAAACTGCATCCAGTGTGGCTTTGGTTCCATTGATGTATTCGAGTACGCTTTTAAGAGCTCGCGGAACCGATTCGGCGAGACTCCATGACAGCGAATGCGCGCGGCCATACTTGCCGGCAAGAGGCGGAGGGAGCCGTCACGTCGCGCCGCCGAAAGCCGTCGAGGCCCGGCCGTCTCCCGAATTCGACGCGGTACTTTCTTGGTCAGATTCTGATGAAACGGGAGTCATTCTTGCAATTTTCCAGAGTCAATACTGACGCAAGGTCCGGCTGTGTCAGACAAGGCCGGCGCTGCAGTGCATCATAAATAATGAGCGGCCGCATGCAAATGCGGAAGCTTCGTCTGTGATCCGGGTCAAGTTGCACCCTTTTCTCATTAAATAAACAAACAAACAAATAATCGTGGACATCTCACTGTTGGATAAGATAAGATAACCTTTATTTGTCCCACACTGGGGAAATTTGCAATGATGGATGCAAGGATTGCAAGGTTGAGGAAGAGGGCGGAGCTGACGCGCTTGCGCGCGGACGGCCTGGCAGTGGACTTTTTTAATGAACGAATTTATTTTCCTACAGCGGCTTCTTCGGGTCACCAAGAAAGAATCAGAAAAGACAGACTTGCAATCTGGCGTGTCACTCCATAGCAAGTGGTGGGTGCGATGGAAGGCCCAGTCCAATGACTTGACGTCACATCCGCTCCTAATGTGGCGGCGTGCATCACAATTAACATTGGGTGATTATTTTGGCCAACGCAAAAGACTCGACACAAAAAATGGGAACGCTAGATACTCATCCAACTTCATAATATTGCCCCATCAATACCTCAACATGAGCCGCCAGAGGCAATTAGAGGCATCCTGTGACAATTTTTTTTTTAAATAATAATAATTCTGATGGGAATGACGACACCTCGCTGTTTAGTTTTTTTTGTTTTTTTTAGGCCACGTGGACAATCACGGACAAGTGACAGACGGCCACTGACCCTCTCGCGCCTTCCGACTGTCACAGCCAGTCAGTCATGCTCACCTATTGAAGAGTCTGCAGTCACCCATTGCCAGATTGCATTGCAGTGCGCTCCAGCGCTTTCCCGCCAATTGATCTTCCGTTGCCGACGTTGCCTGCCTGATGTCTTCTTCCGCTCCCCTTCTGTGCCTTATCGTTCTTCCAGGAATCCGTTCGTTTTTTTGACCTGAACATGAGTTATGCCTTGACACGTTTGCCTGTCCCCTTGGCTGTTTGGTGTTTTGCGATGACAACAACCAAGTGTGAGTTCTGTCTAACATGAGCTGGAATCCCAAAAATCAATTCGAAATCTAAAACGCGTTGCTCAGTTGACTTGATTGAAATCCGGGGGGGGGGGGGGATTTCCTTTGAAAGTGCTTGAAATGCAAAAATAATGTGTGCACCAGTGCCATTGCCACCAGCCTTCCGTTCATGTGTCATTATTCCATTCGGGAATGTCTCTTCGGGAGCGCTACGACGATGAGAATCAAGCCTGAGGATACAAAGAGCGAGCAGCTGAAATCAAAACCGTGTGAAAAACGGAAAGGAAAAAAAAGTTGTTGCGCGCGTGTTTGCGCGAGCGCATGAGACGCCGAGGGCCAAAGTGCTTTTTTTTTTGCCCCTCTTCTTCTTCTCTTTCACTTTAGAAAGAGTGAGAGATACGGATGCATCGGCGCTGATTGAGAGCGTAATGTCCTCGCGACGTCAAGGTCGCCCATGCGAGAGCGAGCAGACGATGGCCAAAATGACAAGTCGAGTCTTGTCGGTAGGAATCAGGCCTGACGTTTGAGAAACCTGCACACCGCTAGCCAATCTGAAATCGTTCTGTGAGCAAATCCAAAGTGCATTACGGACTGTGGCGCTCCTTGCCCATATGTGAGGGCATCGACCTCGCCGACGAGCCGGATCCAGTCGTCAAATCCTTTGCTTCTCAGGGTATTGCTCAGTCAGCTGAATGGCGGGATTCCGCAAAGCACATGATAGCGCTCCTGCTATTTCTCATCGAGAAAGTGACGCTCGTTCCAGTGACGGATTGGCCTCACGACAGCTCTTTGCACTTGAAGAAATGCCCTCACAGGCGGCACGCGACAGTCAATCTGTCCTCGTTGCGTCCCGGCCGAGACATAAACGAAGCCAAGGACTGAACGGCGCACGTTCATCTTCCACTTCACACCAAACATTTGGCGCTTCTGTGCACGCTTTGAACGTGCGAAGTCGGACCCTGGCGTCGGCGTGCGCAGAGTCGCCCGCGGGGGAGACAAAATAAAGGAGCAACTAAATTTGGCCGGCGATTCCCAGAGTGGAAGATGTCGCTCACTGCCGGCGGACCCGAGTCACGTGAGGGCGGGGTGATGACGACCCAATCGGACATCGTCGTACAGATTCTGCTCCGATCGTCATGGACATGATTTGCTGCGCAAGAGCTGGGTCGACCACCCGGAGGCGCCGCTATGAAGATTTCTTCATCGACAGCCTGCTCATCCTGGAAGGGGGGTTCCCCCATCTGCGGCCCCTTCTCAAGGTTTATCATTTTTCCCCAGATGGGGTTTTCTGAATTTTCCTCGCCCTCCCGGGGGTGAAGGTCAGGGGATGTCATGAATACTTGTCAAGCGCGGGCATGTGAAGCCCTTTGAGACTGTTTGTGATGAAGAGCTGTAGAAATAAATGGGACTTGACTTGACTTACTCCCAACTCAGCTAAGCGCGAGTGGAACTCACTTGTCGGTCACCAAGGTCGGATCAATGAATGATTTGCAACGAGGCTAGAGCGAACAAAACGCACACAGCCAAAGAATGTGGGAGGAAACCGGAGTACCCCGAGAAAACCCACGCAGGCACGGGGAGAACATGCAAACTCGACACAGGGAGGCCGGAGCCGGAATCGAATCCTGCACCTCTGCACTGTGAGCTACCCACTGGACCACCGGGCCGCCGGGCAAATATTCCATTTATTTTAAAGGGGGATTGGGAACAAAAAAAAAAATGCTTGAAAATATCTCAGGATCTTTAAAAGTGAAGACCATTTGCAATTTTGTATGTTAGCAAGAAACATGAAGTCGATTCACCCATTTTGCTTTCTCGGGCCACGGAAAATGATGTGGCGGCCCGGATCGGGCCCCCGGACCTTGAGGTTGACACCTGTGATTTAGCGTCACCGCGGCTACCCCAATCGTCGCTTTAATCCGCTTTTCCTCCCCTTTTTGCCAAGTATACAAATCCACATCAGTTCCACACGATGTAACAACAAACACCATGTGACAAAACAAAAAGACAAAAACAACAACAAACAAAGCAAGGCTCTTGAAGAGCACTGCCTACTCGGGCGCCATCTTGGAAAGGAAAAAAAACCCAAAAGATTTGACCTGAGAACCGCAAAAAGCAGCAGCTGTCAGCTACCTCGACGCCCACACGTGCCTATGGGTCAAAGGTGAGCCTTCACGGCATTGGAAGACAAACTGCTGCGTGTCTGACTGACACGATCATTTCATTCTTGTTTTTCAGGACATTTTAATTAAAATCCTTGAGGCATAGAATGACATTCATTCCTTTGGGCAGAGCTGAAAGTTGAAGGCTTCTTCATTGACGGGCACGGTGAGTGACTCACTTCAGAACGAACTGAAGTTTGGCAGAGAGTGAGCAAATCTTCCCAAAGTGAGGCTTCAAGCTTTTTCATGCCAGTCCCTCTTGAAGTTTAAAGTCAAACTAAACGTAAAACAAAGAGAATTAGGCTCGTCCGGGTCACTAGCAGATGAAATCACCATCGCTGCTGATATCGTAGCCCAGAAGCTAATTAGCTTTGCAGCTTTATTTAGAGAACTGTGTGTGTGTGTGTGTGTGTGTGTGTGTGTGTGTGTGTGTGTGTCCTCTGTCAGGGACAAGTAAATATTTATTCTATCCTCGTGGTTCGCATTTACCCATTGTAATGGGAGAAATAGCGCGACTAAGCCTCTGCGTATTTGGACAAATATGTGACGCCTCCGTTTATTACAGCGCATGCGTGAAATGTTTTTCCGAGCGAATCCACACGGCGTTGACGCAACGGCCTCCTTTGAAGCCGGCATGCCAACCGGGTTCCGAAAAGACCTCCCGTCTCGCCGCGCGGCCGACACGCTCGCACCGTCGTTAACCCGCCTAGCTGGCTCTGCCGACTGTATGCAAATGAGCCAATTAACCGCCATCGCTGCGGAAACGCACAGCGGCGGCCACCTGCGAGTGTCCGACCCCGTGCGAGGAAGATGTTGAAGGTTCCCACGGGAGGTAACAGATGCAGGGTAACAGACAGGCGCGCCTGGAAATATAATGGCCAGGTACACGGTGCAATCCAATCAAGATTCAATTACAAAGCAAAATGGGTGAAGGAATAGGCTCATAATGAAGCAACGGATGTGAAACACAAACGATGAAGCAACACATGACAACAGACAATGTGACAGCACTTACAGGCGTATATTTTTTTTTTCACCTCTGCAAAAAGATGACTTGACCTAATGGCAGTGGAGTGTGTTGAGAGGCTTTTCTTGGTGTGTGATTGTGGCTTTGTACTGCCCCCAAGTGGCCAAGCCGTGCAGACCAGAAGAAGCGGCGCCAAGTTCATTGAATCGAAAAGTGATGAAAAATTTTTAACAGGTTTTCAATAAGTGTGTTCTCTCAATATGGCGGAATGGGTATGGAAGGTATCCATAAGGTGTTTTAAGTCGAAGCAAATACTGAGTCCCAGCTCTTAATTGAATCAAGGGTTTGAGCTGGTTGCCCAACAATCTTCAATTTCCATTTTTTTGCGAAATTTTGGACAATTGTAGATTTTGGACTGTGCTCAAAGCTAATGCGGCTCTGCACAGTCGGGGGTGTGACGTTTCTATCTGAAAGCATCGGGCAAAGAGGATTAGCGCAAATCCTCGCTGATGTTTCTTTTTCGCAGCCGAAGAGAGGCCGTAAATTGAAGCCAAGTGTCCCAAAACGGCCGTGGTGGAATAATGCAACCAGGCCTTCATTGTCTGTGCGTGAGTTTTTTTTTTTTCCCTTTTCACAAAAAGCTTTCTTGTTGCCGAGGTGAGAGGCGATTAGTGGCTCGCATTAAGCTTGATGTCGGCTGTGCGAAGGTCCATCGGTGGAAAAAAAACCCCGCTGATGGATCAATTTGAAGAAGCGGATCTACCGCGTGCAATGTGTCACTTATTAAGAGTCATTTTTTTCTTTTAAGTCAGTTTAGTCAAGGGGGGAGGAGCGGGTGTGTGTGTGTTTCTGTGTGTGTGTGTGTGTGTGGGGGGGGGGGGGGCTGTGTTTCATTTCAAGCTGTTGCCAGGAAATGAGACAAGAGTGATGCAGCAGCCACGAGGAGATGAAGTGCCGAGTTAACAGGAAAAGGTTGAGTGCTGTTATGGGATGAAATAACAGGACGAATTATGATAATATCTCTCGTATAAAACATAAGATGTTATTTTATATGGACTGCAACATTGAAGCTGCTTGACTGTTGCACACTGGTATTTTATTACGCTGCCAACGACGTGCATCCGGAGATATCTCTATCTATCTATGTATAGATCGAAATATATACACACACACACACACACACACACACACACATACATACATACATCTATCTATCCATCCATCATCATACTTTCGATGGCGGTGCGGTTAACCTTTCTTTCCCATTGAGTGTGTCTTGTACAAACACTCCAGTGCACTGACAGACAAGTTGTGGCTTTTACACCTTCCAAAAAAAAAAAAAAAAGCTCTCCAACATTAAGCAGTGACACCTTCAGCTTCGGCCCATCCTTGAACCATATCACCCCCCCCCACCCCCGCCGCCTTTCTACTGCACACACACGCATCAGTGCGGTGAGAGTGTGTAAAACAAGTGCCATCAGTGTGTCATACATTCACGGTGCACCCTGGTAACTTAGAATAAACCAGCACAGAAAACACCAGTTTGTGCGCTCTCAATTGCCTTACGGGGAAAAATAAAGGTTCAATGAAATAAATAGGTACTTTCAAATCACTTTGGGTCAGCACAAAAACTGTGAATGTAAATTGGACTTTTGGCTTTAAAGTTGCCTATCCTTATGCTTTATATTATTTTCTTTCTTTTGTAGGGGGCAGTAACTGCGAGTAAAACGTGAAGCATTTTTTTCAAAGAAAAGTGGAGAGAATGGTGTGCCCTGTGGCATATGGATTCTGTGTGTGCGCGTGTGTGTGCGTGTGTGTGTCCAGAAGGACATTTTGATTAGAGGCTGCGTACAGTATGTGTGTTTCATGTTTTATGAAGACTGAGCTCCGAGTTGCTTTCAACCTTCAGCCTCAGGCAACACTGAAATCGCACTTCTGTAACCAGAGCGCGTGTGCGCGCGTCTGTGTGTGTGTGTGTGTGTGTGTGTGTGTGTGTGTGTGTGTGTGTGTGTGTGTGTGTGTGTGTGTGTGTGTGCCCATGTGTGTGTGTGTGCATGTGTGCGCGTGAGAGAGAGTGAGACATACATGCCCGAGGGGGTCAGCAGCATGAGCCTGAAAAAGAGCACCACTTTCTCTCACCCCCCCTGCCCCCCCAACCACTTTCCCTTACTTGCTGCCAAGCTGAGGATTTGCAGCTTTGTAACATCCTTGAGAGCCACATCCATCCTTCCTCCTCCTCCCCCTAAAAAATAAATACATACATAACCATGTGGCTGGCATAGTCTACCGAAACATCTGTGCGGAGTATGGACTGGAAACCCCAAGGTCAAAATGGGAAACACCTCCGAAGGTGGTAGAGAATGACTGAGCGAAGACCCTGTGGGACTTCCAGATACAGACTGACAAGATGGTAATGGCGAACCAACCGGATAGCGTGATCATCGATAAAGGGCAGAGGAAAGCCGTTGTCGTGGATGTAGTGGTCCCAAGTGATGGAAACATCAGAAAGAAGGAACACGAGAAACTCGAGAACCAAGGGCTCAGAGAGGAGCTGGAGAGAGCCTGGAAGGTAAAGGTGACAGTCGTGCCTGTGGTGGTCGGAGCACTCGGGGCAGTGATCCCCAAACTAGATGAGTGGTTGCAGCAGAGTGCTGGGAACAGCAAGGATACTGCGCAGAACCCTCAAGCTTCCTGGCCTCTGGTCGAGGACCCGAGCTGAATGGGGGACGGACACTACCCGAGGGGGGAGACAAGGATTTTTTATTTTATTTTTTATATATACATAGATAGATAGATCGATAGATCGATATACACACATATAATTATCCATGAGTGAATGTGCGTCACCACATCTGCGTAGAACTCCAACAATTAAACTGTCAACACATGTAATGGGAAAATATGCACATAATTCATGTCAGACTTCCAGGGAGAATTGCACTTGTAGCTAATGGGAGGCTCCAGCTTTGAAGCTCTCCAAAAGGGGGAATGGCATGAATTAAGTAGCATCATCAGACACATTTGCTCTCTGGGAAAGTACACACTCACACTCACACTCACACGCACACACACAAAGTTAATTTTAGCTGGTGTCAGTCATGAACCATGTCTGATCTGTTTTCTCTCATGAAATGGGAAGAGAATTAAGTCTCCTCTAATGTACCTGCAAGGTCAGACTCGGCATCGGAGCATCTACGAGGGATTAGACGGAAGGGAGAATTAATATTCCATGAGAAAGTACGCACAAGAATCTCACTGTGAAGTGGTGCTGGCGGGATACTGTTTTTTTTTTTTTTTTGAGCCCACCGACGGCA
>NW_017808403.1:2564011-2576511 GCF_001891065.2 Hippocampus comes
TATATATATATACACACACACACACACACACACACACACACACATACATACATACATCTATCTATCCATCCATCATCATACTTTCGATGGCGGTGCGGTTAACCTTTCTTTCCCATTGAGTGTGTCTTGTACAAACACTCCAGTGCACTGACAGACAAGTTGTGGCTTTTACACCTTCCAAAAAAAAAAAAAAAGCCCTCCAACATTAAGCAGTGACACCTTCAGCTTCGGCCCATCCTTGAACCATATCACCCCCCCCCACCCCCGCCGCCTTTCTACTGCACACACACGCATCAGTGCGGTGAGAGTGTGTAAAACAAGTGCCATCAGTGTGTCATACATTCACGGTGCACCCTGGTAACTTAGAATAAACCAGCACAGAAAACACCAGTTTGTGCGCTCTCAATTGCCTTACGGGGAAAAATAAAGGTTCAATGAAATAAATAGGTACTTTCAAATCACTTTGGGTCAGCACAAAAACTGTGAATGTAAATTGGACTTTTGGCTTTAAAGTTGCCTATCCTTATGCTTTATATTATTTTCTTTCTTTTGTAGGGGGCAGTAACTGCGAGTAAAACGTGAAGCATTTTTTTCAAAGAAAAGTGGAGAGAATGGTGTGCCCTGTGGCATATGGATTCTGTGTGTGCGCGTGTGTGTGCGTGTGTGTGTCCAGAAGGACATTTTGATTAGAGGCTGCGTACAGTATGTGTGTTTCATGTTTTATGAAGACTGAGCTCCGAGTTGCTTTCAACCTTCAGCCTCAGGCAACACTGAAATCGCACTTCTGTAACCAGAGCGCGTGTGCGCGCGTCTGTGTGTGTGTGTGTGTGTGTGTGTGTGTGTGTGTGTGTGTGTCCATGTGTGTGTGTGTGCATGTGTGCGCGTGAGAGAGAGTGAGACATACATGCCCGAGGGGGTCAGCAGCATGAGCCTGAAAAAGAGCACCACTTTCTCTCACCCCCCCTGCCCCCCCAACCACTTTCCCTTACTTGCTGCCAAGCTGAGGATTTGCAGCTTTGTAACATCCTTGAGAGCCACATCCATCCTTCCTCCTCCTCCCCCTAAAAAATAAATACATACATAACCATGTGGCTGGCATAGTCTACCGAAACATCTGTGCGGAGTATGGACTGGAAACCCCAAGGTCAAAATGGGAAACACCTCCGAAGGTGGTAGAGAATGACTGAGCGAAGACCCTGTGGGACTTCCAGATACAGACTGACAAGATGGTAATGGCGAACCAACCGGATAGCGTGATCATCGATAAAGGGCAGAGGAAAGCCGTTGTCGTGGATGTAGTGGTCCCAAGTGATGGAAACATCAGAAAGAAGGAACACGAGAAACTCGAGAACCAAGGGCTCAGAGAGGAGCTGGAGAGAGCCTGGAAGGTAAAGGTGACAGTCGTGCCTGTGGTGGTCGGAGCACTCGGGGCAGTGATCCCCAAACTAGATGAGTGGTTGCAGCAGAGTGCTGGGAACAGCAAGGATACTGCGCAGAACCCTCAAGCTTCCTGGCCTCTGGTCGAGGACCCGAGCTGAATGGGGGACGGACACTACCCGAGGGGGGAGACAAGGATTTTTTATTTTATTTTTTATATATACATAGATAGATAGATCGATAGATCGATATACACACATATAATTATCCATGAGTGAATGTGCGTCACCACATCTGCGTAGAACTCCAACAATTAAACTGTCAACACATGTAATGGGAAAATATGCACATAATTCATGTCAGACTTCCAGGGAGAATTGCACTTGTAGCTAATGGGAGGCTCCAGCTTTGAAGCTCTCCAAAAGGGGGAATGGCATGAATTAAGTAGCATCATCAGACACATTTGCTCTCTGGGAAAGTACACACTCACACTCACACTCACACGCACACACACAAAGTTAATTTTAGCTGGTGTCAGTCATGAACCATGTCTGATCTGTTTTCTCTCATGAAATGGGAAGAGAATTAAGTCTCCTCTAATGTACCTGCAAGGTCAGACTCGGCATCGGAGCATCTACGAGGGATTAGACGGAAGGGAGAATTAATATTCCATGAGAAAGTACGCACAAGAATCTCACTGTGAAGTGGTGCTGGCGGGATACTTGTCAACGCGATATAGCCCCCGTCGGCCATGTACAAGTTCCACTGTCGGCAGACGTAGCATGAGGTCATCTGCTGACAGATGGGACGACGGTCAACGTTTTGGCCTACCTCCACAGAGAGCTCTCCAGCACCTTGGTGGAGTCGGCGTGGTAGTACTTGGTCAGAATGAGAATGACCTGCAAGAGGAGAGAGGGAACACAGCACTTTAGTTGGCCAGCATTTGCATTTCAAACCTCTCTGGAAAGCTTCTCGCTCTGTACGGGCTCAAACATCCATTTTTTTCCTTCCCCCCCTCATATGAAACTTTGGTAAGCATCGGGTCAAAAACGTAATTCACTTTATTGGGGATGGGTCAACGCTGTCATGGCTAATGGTTGGTAATGATGCGAATGGGGGATCTTGGGTATGGCCATTATTGCAGGCCATTATTTCCGGTGTCAGAGTGTCACGTGAGGAGCGCGGCCATATATCTTCAATGTTTTCATAAACAGTGAACTCGCTGTGGATACGTTTCAGATTATTGGCTAACACCCGCCCAGTCTCAGTGCCATTTTTAACAGCTCTCAGTAATTTGACATAAAATACCCATATTGAATAAAAAAAAAAATTTAAAAAATTAAAAACTCATGCTGAGTGCTCTCCTTTCAAATCCCATTTTGAGAGGAGAGTAAATGCTGACATGAAAGGCAGGGGGCGAGACAAGCGAGCTTTACTGTTAGAGCTTATTTCATACACAAGGCAACTCAATATGCTTCACACAAGCAAACGCACACACCACCTAAAAGTACTGACAAACAGCTCATGACATTATGAAACATGAAAAAAAACACACACATTGACTACTTAAACAGATTAACAGAAGATTTTAAAACATTTCAAAGTCAGGACATAAAAGTCGGTAAGGAGAGTAAATGCTGACATGAAAGGCAGGGCGAGACAAGCGAGCTTTATCGCTAGAGCTTATTTCCTACACAAGGCAACTCAATGTGCTTCACACAAGCAAACGCACACACCACCTAAAAGTATTGACAAACAGCTCACGACATTATGAAACATGAAAAAAAACACACACATTGACTACTTAAACAGATTAACAGAAGATTTTAAAACATTTCAAAGTCAGGACATAAAAGTCGGTTTCGAACACTACTAACAAATCAATTGAAATCGATTCTCCAGCTGACTGGGAGCCAGTGTCAGGAACAAACATGGAGAGAAAATATAAAGACAATAAACGCCCAATATATATCATAAACAAGGGCCGGAACGATGAATCGAATCGCTGTTTGACAAACAGCTCACGACATTATGAAACATGAAAAAAACACACACATTGACTACTTTAAACACATTAACAGAATACTTTAAAACATTTCAAAGTCAGGACATAAAAGTCGGTTTCGAACACTACGAACAAATCATATCATATATCAACAAACATTGAGAGAAAAAAAATGACAATAAATACCCAATATATATAATAAACAAGGGCCGGAACGATGAATCGAATCGCTGTAATTCAATTACACACAGACTGTCAGCCAAGCCTACGCCGCCACGCGCTGACACCCATATCACTCACCAGGCCAAGCCTTTTAAAGCAATACACAAAATCACGGTTGCTATAGTAAAACTTGAAGATGGCGACCCCTAGAGAACAGAATAATATCGACAACTCTAATGCACATCTGATTGTGTTGAGTAATTCCGAATATTGTTACAATACTTTATTTGAAAAAAATACAAGCTCACCCGAATATACACGTGTTTGAAAATAGGGAGTCACTTTTCAATCCCCCTTGTCTCATCATTATATTTTCATGAATAAAACATGGCGGTCCACGGCACAACTCGACCCCCGCGCGACTTCGCCCGGTCAGGCCGCTCTTTCAAATCGCTTCGCATTTTGACAGCGATGGGATTTGCACTGTCCTGTTGTAAAGAGTGGCACGGGGTCAGATAGCACGGAGCGCCCCGAGGTTTGAGTGACGGGATGTGTTGATGTGCAAGGCAAAAGCGGCGCAGGCCGCCTGCGTCCAGGGCCTTTTGTGCATCAAGTGTACAGGGAGGCTGCCTGATTCATGAAACGTGTTTTTATTTTGAAACAATACTTGGCCCCAGAGTCCATCGTAAGGCTCGTGTGAAGCAGCCCAGAGTCAAGATGCCGAGTCGTTCACATTTCAAGATGCACTTATTTTGGTTTTGATTTGGTAGGAATGGGTAAAAACGACTTCATTCATTTCAATGAAGGGAAAACTCATCTTTTAATGGAGATCATCGAGTTCTGCTCGACTGTAATTGAGTGACCGCGACATCCTCCCCTGTGGCTTTTTTTTTGTTTGTCTGCCACGGCGGAGAAGGAGTTCAGTGACTTTTATCGGGACGGTCAGGACCTTGGAGTGACTCCCCTGCGGGACGCACAAGAGAGTCCATTGAGAGCGGAGATCACGGCCAGGCGACGACAATATGCCGCCTGTCCCGGGGACATTTGCCATCGCTTGTGCACTGACGAGGAAACGGACGGAAGGAAGCGTATGAAAGGAGACAAGTTGCTTGCTGGGCTCTGAGAGGAAGAATGTGGTCATTCATTTAGGGGAAGGGAAAAAAAAAAAAAACAGACCACACACAAACCCCTAATGGCAGTCTGGAATAAAAGAGGTCAAAACGTTTTGGGAATTGCAGATAAAATTGTCCGCGTGAACATTTCAGGCCACTTTTCTACGTGTGCATACACCCTCACGCCACTCCCCGGCTGAAGTTTACTGTCAAACTAAAGAGAAAGCAAAGACAACGCCTGCTAGCTTAATGCTAATAGCATCGATATAATGCTACAGATGTTAGAAAACAAATAGTGGCGCAACACATGTAGACAATAGATTCGACACAGATCTGATTGTCCGGATTGGATCCACGGATATTTCGCGTCTTCAGTGTTCGGTTGTCATGTCATCATTTGCCCATCAAGCAGTGATGTCACTGATCAGTTCCGCAAATAAGGAAATAAACAAGTGGTATTGGTGGATAAATTGTCCCATCTTCATATCGCCTCAGTGATCAGTTATCATTTTTTTCGTTAAACCTGCTGAGCTCAACTCCAAAATCCAAAAGCCTGATATATTGACAGACATGTATTCTTTATCCTGCGTGAAGAATGATGATCATATCTGCATTTTACCTCCGCTCAGTTGTAACTGTTTCCTTATGTGCCTGTACAGTATTGAATTGCTATACTGCCTCCAAGTGGCCAAAGTGTGCACACCAGACTGAGCTGTACACTTTGTGTTGAAATGAGGCAAAAAAAAAGGGGTGGGGGGGCAAAACGGCTGAATTATTTACATTCTATTTCATTATGCTATTACTTCATGTTTTTATTAAATAATACAGGAACTGGATACATTGTTGGTTAGTGCAGATCATTTCCTGATCACCCAACTAACAATTGCCAATGTACCTTGGCAGAAACACACACACACACACACACACACACACACACACACACACACACACACACACACACACACACACACACACACACACACCACAAAAGCATCAACTTGGCCAAAATAAATTGCACCATTCGTCCAACTATTCCCAATTACATCCATTGGGTGGCCGGTCACCATCCAGTAAATCTGGCGCATGCTCTTTAATCGGAGGGCGTCCTCTGACCCGCACGCTCGTTACCATTTTAACGGCGCGTTGAGATTGCCACCATTCATTAAAGGGCTCGGCCAAAGGGGAGAGGAGGGCAATTACACGCACCTCCGCCTCCGCTCGCCTCAACAGACCTCCACCGGGCCGGACGGCAGAGCAGCACCGCTCTTTGTTAGCCTTCAGATTTATCGGCATGCAGCATCCAACGACAATATATGATCCGAACTCGCTCCTGATAGCAGAGCACATGCATGCTCCCCTTATTGCCTATAATTGCAGGGCGCATCCGCATCGGGCTATCTTTAGAGAGCCCAAAAGCGTATCATCAACGCTCGAAAAAGCGCAGCCTCAAAAAGGGAAAAAGACAGTTAAGCACGCAAAGGCACGCGGCGTTGTGCGGGGAGAGGGAGCGCAAGGAACCCGCGGAGATGGACTCGTTCGCTCTCCAGCAACTAATTGGACCGACAAGAGCGAGCCAACCGAGCTGCTTAGAAGTGAGATCATCTACTGGCGCGAGTCGGAGGCCTTCGGGAGGAGATGCGGGACACGGCGGGAGACGGGGGAGGGAGAAACGGCCGCGAGAGCCGGGGAACAAAGAGACAAAGGAAGAGCTGGAAGCGGCGGCGCGACGACGCGGTCCAGGGACGATGAGAGCGGGAAATTGGAAGTGCGAAGGCGTGAATCGATGGAGCGCGGGGGCTGAGCCTTCTGGCACTTCCAACCTGTTTATTGATCCCAGCAGCTTACATGGACAAGGCTTCCAACGCAACTTAATCCAGCTCCGAGCCGTCGGTGTTTGCTTATCACGTTAGCGGAGTTGACGACGGCTCACGTCGGGCTGCCACACCTTTGCTAAAATACAATACAATACATCCAGATTTATGTAGCGCTTTCACAACAGTGACAGCTTTACGAAACACTTAACATAAAGTAAAACATTAAACACAACACAAAACATGAAAACATGGCCAGTTGTGCAATCTTAACCCACTTTTCCCTCATACGCTTTGTTGTTTGAAGGCGGTTTAGATGAAAGAGGAGAGAATCAAAGTGTCCTTTCACCAGTGGATCAGAGACGTCATGCTCAAAATGTGCACACGTCGGCTACAAGCTAAGTTTGAAAGCAAACAAGAAGCTGTCACATCCATTGACGAAAAAAAGAGATTGGTTCACTTCTCCTGTCCCATGTCAATCCGCTTCAATTCCAAGCGGCGACTCTCAGTTCCAAATACTCTCAGTTCCTTTCTCATCATCCTCACCTTAAGCAGCCATCCATCCAGCCGCACCAACGCAGACTGTCCAACAGTGCCGACATCTCCGCCGAACAAAACGGGGCTGTGAAAAATGCTGCCCATTCCAGGTGCAAAAAACACAAGCGCCCCGGGGCTGTCCAGCACCGACAGTCAAATGGCGCCGACATTCCTCCCAATCAAAATCAGTGCCGGCACACGCGTGCTGCCGAGAAGGCGCAACCACCAAGCACAGATTCTTCTGGCCAAAAAAATGCTGAAAACCGTACACATCGGGTCCACGCGACGTAACAACAAACACCATGTGATAAAACAAAGACAGAAAAGGTTACAACCTGACGTGACCTTGTAAATAAGGCCCTGGTCCCCACATTAAGATTTTTCCAATTTTAAAAGATTTTTGTGACAGATGCCGGTAGCGAGTCAAAGTAAGGCGTTACTCTTCAACCTCCATTTTTAGAGAAACGTTTACACCACATGAAAAGTACCAATGGAGGAAGGACAGAGACTCGTGTTTGGAAGCAGGGAATCCAGTCACTATTTTCAGAAATTATTACGCTACGTTGCAAACTGTGTGCCGGTGACAAAGTGTTATCTAGCTTCAAAAACCCGACCGGTCTGTCAGCATCTGTTGAAGGTAACCAAGTAACTTGAAGTCTTTGCTTTGTTAACGTTGTTTCTTTTAGAAGTAAGTAATCGGTCATGTCACGACGTCTCTTTGAAAGTCAGGTCATCAGTAAACAGTGATTTTTTTTTCAAGCCGCCACGCTTAAAGACAAAAGACAAAAAGCAAATGAAGCATTGCGGTTTTGTGTGCGGTCTGCTCCGATTATCTCAACACAGGGCAGCACACACAGACCGATTCTGCACAAACAGCTTGCCGGAATCCAGTCTTCCGAGGCAGAGTTCTCGCATGATCACGTGTGATGGCGATGTCAGCAAGAAAAGACTTCCTTTGGAAAATATTTCCTGACGTCTGGGGAAAACACATTTACACAAAGGAAAAAAAAAGGTAGCACTTGATTACCAAGACAAATCCATTCTTAACACACCTCAGACAAAAGGATCATCTTCGAAGACAATTTTAAAAGAAATAAAATACAGTAGTCGGGCATTTGACGTCCTTGGTGAGGGAAGGGTAAAATCTGGACAAAAACAGCCCACTTGTCTTGATGTGCGCAGCAGGCCTAAGTCTGAAAAAAAATTACTTGAGTAACTTGATCACAAAAAAATTAACCCCAAAATAAATAAACAAATAAAACTGTGCAGGAATTAGACTCATTTTACTGCATAAAAGATAAGAGAAAATTGGGGCTAATTTCACACCTCAAAAGGAGATAGCGTGCTGCGTCTACCACGGTTATTATAGTTTGGGATTTTTTTTTTTTCATTGGAGTATCTATTAGGTGTTGACTCTTTTTTTTTTTAGAGCAGGTCTGGTAAATTGTTTTTTTCAGTTCTAGTATTAAATTTACATTCGTCCACTAGCTTCTATGGCTAAACCGCACTCAAAACGCAGGCTAGCTAATGGTTCGCCAGTTAACGGCCAGCCGCTAACACACTCTCATCTGCTGACACCCACGTCACTCACCGGGCCGGGCCGCGCCTGTGATAGACACACCCCTTCAAAGTCACGAGTGACGCTACAATAACGCTACACGAATAACGACGACGCCTCACGCTAACATTGCCGCGTCTTGAATTAAGTGCCTTATTTTGTTTATCGAACAATTCCTTCGCAGCTCGGGCTCCGTTCCCACCGTGGACACAGCTGGTGGGGGCGAGCTGAACAGCTGTTGCCGTCTCATTAACATAATCCCTATCCTCTGCATTTCGTCAATGCCCCCGCATTTTCCCATGATCACTCCGGGGCAATTTATTTTTTTTGGTTGTTGCCCGCTCATAAATAGCCAGCTGGTACGTTTCGCCATTCATATTTCTCTCGGTGCCGCTGACGACAAAAACAAACAGTCTTTCCTGCTGCAACTGTGTCAACAGGAGTTGAAGATGACTTGACTAAGTGGCACGGCGTTTAATAAGTGTTGACTGAAAACACAGTGGGAACACTCCCGGGGTCTAATTTGGGCAAATGCGTTTCAGGAGATGTTCTAATTACCCAAAAAGTGGATACATTATTTATCCGTGTTCGTGATACATCGGCCCCATTGCCGTCCTCAACGGCTCGGGTTCAAAAACAGTTTATCCTCAATATGGGTGTGTTCAAGCAAAGAAAAGCCTTGGTAAAGTTTTGGCGTGGACGCAAGATTTCAAAAATGGATCGTTGAAGGGACGGCCCGGTGGGCGAGTGGTTTGTGCATTGACCTCACAGTGCAGAGGTACCGGGTTCGGTTCCAGCTCCGGCCTTCCTGTGTGGAGTTTACTACTGCCCGAGTTTACTACTGCCCGAAGACGGCTAGGATAAGCTCCAGCACGCCCACGACCCTTGAAAGCGGATTGGAAAATGGATGGATGGATGGATTCTTCAAGACATTATTCATTTGCGCATGACCGCCCCCTACAGGACTGCAACAGAATGGCGTATTCCCCAGCTCCAGCGCGCTTCACCTTCAGATGACGAGCACGTTTTGCGATACGATCGTAGCAGACGAACGCAAGCCCGCGTGAAAGGGGTGCCCACTGTCGTATCAGTCCGGCTGAACGTGTGATGACTTTAATTACGGCGAGCCCGACGGGCAACAAGCTTGTTAGCGGCACCATTGCGGTCACTGCACAGAGATGCGCTCACGTCCAGCCAAAGTGAGCGGCGCCATTACTTCGCCAACGCAGAGAGAAGAGTGGGCGCGTAAATACATTAGGCCAAAGTAAATGGCACATCAACGCGCCTCATTTACTTGTTGGCCGCGACGCTTCATTTCATCAAGTCTTTTAACGGGGAAGCGTGCCAAAAATTCGAGGGCAAAGATTTCTTCGGGCTCGAGACGAGGGAACTCCCACTCTTCTCACGTCTGAGAATTGACGCATTTCTTGTTGCGAGCACGACGGCACAGATTTCAAAGCGCCCGCGCACGCTTCCTAGCAAGTGCGCGCTTTCGGTCGTGCGCCGCGGTCCGCCCGCAACACGCCTGCAAATCCATCCCAAGCGTTTTCCCGTTGCTCTCGCTGCCTCTTCGGATCGCCCGACCTGGGCCGGGGGGCCACCCAAGCTATAGGATGAGGTCAGAATAAAGTAAGTCCAAATAAGCCTCTGAAGCAGCTCGGATCTTTTGAGCCAGCGCGAGATGCAAATGTGCTCTGACACATGGCCGAGCGGGCCCGTCCGTCAACCCTGCGTGGAAAAAAAAAAAAGAGCACCTCCTCGGCAGCGACTGAATGGGCTTCCAGACCTTGCAGCCTTTGTTGGAGGGCCTCGTCCGGGAACTAAATACGGTGCCGCATCATTAAGCAAACCATATGGAGGGCGCCGTCAACGCAGAACCGTGCGCCGGCGGGGAAACCTGCTGCCGCAGGAGAAGCCGGATTTGCACCGGCGGGAATGTGCCATCTTGGCCAGCTTTCGGCAACGAAAGCAACAGCATGTGAGCGTGTCAGCGTCGGAAAAAAATCATGCTGACCGTACGTGAGCAACGTGGGTGACTCAAGCCCGACGCATACCGAAAAACTGCAACCCTCCACACACTGTAGCGACCAAACAAGATGGGAGTTTTTTTTTTAGGCTGTTGCTGATTCTGATTTTGGACAGGAAAAAAAAATAAGCATTAACGATTAATCGGATGATTAATTAAGAACACCAGCTTTAGTGTAAACTTGTGACAGCCAATGTCAACTTCCATTGCTTATAAAAAATACGATTCACTTTGTGTTGAATGGCGAGCCCAGAGAACGACCTTATGAACACATTTCATAAAAACTATTTTCAGAATAAAAGGTCAAAATGGACGGATAATGAAGCCGCTGTGACTTGTGTACAACTGCTGTGCGTGGTTAGAGTACATCAAGATAAAAACAATCGCGAAAACATCTGCCATTTGGTTGATTATTTTGGACGATGTTTGAAGGGCCATCATCGGACGATTTAATCAGATGGCTGATTAATCGATTGGGCCCTGGTATACTGCGCTGTATTTTTCTCCCCCCGTCAAACCATAAAAACAGGGTGTGATTGTTCAGGATGAAATGAATTGCCACAAAGAGAAAACGGATGACAATAAAGGAAAGAGCGAGAGATTTCGAGAGGATCCGCCGACAACACTTGTACAGACAGAGACTCCCCACGCTTAGGTTTCTATATTATGACTGGACAACAGTAGAACCTTGGTTTTCATTTCCTGATTTTTTTCTCCAGATCTCTTTTTTTCCTCTTGAATTTTATCTGGTTTTCACACCCAAAAACTGCATAACTAAGCCATTAATTTTGGAAATTAAACATGCCTTCATCTGAAATAAGTTGTGTATAAAGGCTTGAAGAGACAGCGAGCATTTCTGAACAATTGAAAGCGATCGCCTCCCGGTCTGCTCTGCGACACTCAGGCAACGGCTACCAATCAAAAGGCAGACCTTCAAAATAAAAGCATGGAGTCAAACAACAGCTCGATGGCTTCTTTTGTCCCGGTTCCTTCTTTGTTGGTTTTAGAAGTGACTTCCGATTGCGGATGGTGTAATACAGAAACGAAAGAAAAATGACGCCTGACTTTGTGCAACGTGTTTTAAGGCCGGCTCCAAATGTTGTGTGTGTGTGTGTGTGTGTGTGTGTGTATGGGCTTCCAGACCTTGCAGCCTTTGTTGGAGGGCCTCGTCCGGGAACTAAATACGGTGCCGCATCATTAAGCAAACCATATGGAGGGCGCCGTCAACGCAGGCGAACCATGCGGCCGCTGGGAAAACTGCTGCCGCAGGAGAAGCCGGATTTGGACCAGCGGGAATGTGCCATCTTGGCCAGCTTTCGGCAACGAAAGCAACAGCATGTGAACGTGTCAGCGTCGGAAAAAAATCATGCTGACCGTACGTGAGCAACGTGGGTGACTCAAGCCCGACGCATACCGAAAAACTGCAACCCTCCACACACTGTAGCGACCAAACAAGATGGGAGTTTTTTTTTTAGGCTGTTGCTGATTCTGATTTTGGACAGGAAAAAAAAATACGCATTAACGATTAATCGGACGATTAATTAATAACACCAGCTTTAGTGTAAATTTGTGACAGCCAATGTCAACTTCCATTGCTTGTAAAAAATACGATTCACTTTGTGTTGAATGGCGAGCCCAGAGAACGACCTTATGAACACATTTCATAAAAACTATTTTCAGAATAAAAGGTCAAAATGAACGGATAATGAAACCGCTGTGACTTGTGTACAACTGCTGTACATGGTTAGAGTACATCAATGTAAAAACAATCGCAAAAACATCTGCCATTTGGTTGATTATTTTGGACGATGTTTGAAGGGCCATCATCGGACGATTTAATCAGATGGCTGATTAATCGGTTGGGCCCTGGTGTACTGCGCTCTATTTTTCTCCCCCCGTCAAACCATAAAAA
>NW_017808403.1:2580890-2587237 GCF_001891065.2 Hippocampus comes
TCTGTGCGGCCCGGTACCAAATGCCCTGCGGACCGGTACCGGTCCGCGGACCGGCGGTTGGGGACCCCTGATTTAGAGCACCTCGTTGTGCGCCGCATACGTGTCCAATGGAAATATTTTTACAGCTCAGAGTTGTGCAGGCCGAAGAAAGATGCGAGATCAAGGAGCAGCTGTTTTTTCCAGGCTGTTTGATTGAGAGAATACATCCGAGCAAGGTGTGGCTCCAGGGCAGTGAGTGGACACGCCCACAGCGTCAAAGATCAGAGAGAACAGCTGAATTCTACATGCCTATTTTCATTCATATTTGCTGGAGTTGTGAACACTCCTTTCTGTAGCTTGTCAATATAAAGTTACTGTTTCCTTTTCACTTTACAGGAGGCTTGTCCTGTGAGCTACATTTGAATGAAGACATTGAAAGTCTGCAGGGTTTTTTTTTGGGGGGGGGGTGGGGGGCGGGGTTATTGCTGCAGCCACTACAGTCCAAAATCCAAATAATCACTCAGTACAGGGATTGCTGACCGTGACGTAATGGAGTGTGCTTGCTTTTGTTCACCATAGGAAATTCAAAGCTTTCCTGTCCCATCTTTGACACACACACACACACACACACACACACACACACACACACACACACACACACACACACACACACACACACACACACACACGCCAGAACGGGGGCAGCCAGCGCATCGGGCCCGTTCCAATTGGCTGGGCAGTAGTTGAAGGTTATCCCAGCTAACGAAGCCATCACGCCAACCATGGAGAGAAACGCACACACACACACACACACACACACACACACACACACACACACACACACACACTCACACACACACACACACACAAAACCCACACACATGCAGCAGGCGTATGCAACCAGACAATAGTCGCTGACCTTCAGTGCAGCTGTGGCTCCAAAAAAATGCAACAAATAAAAACCTTGCATCTCGTGCAGGCTTGCCATTTTTTTTTTTTTTTTTTTTTTTTTTTTTTTTTACAAAGTGGTGGTGATAACGTTGCCTCATATTTCAACACTTTTCCCACCAACACCGGGTGGCCCAGAATGCCAAAGAGGATTTACAAAATTGTTACAAATGTTGTGAGAACGAAGCCGCGTTTTTGTTGTTTTTTTTTTTCCCAAGAAAAACGAACAAAGACCTATTTGGTTGTAATCTCTGCAAAATAGGAAGTGAAAACAAAGAGGATCATAAAGCAACACCACCACGCTTGTACAAAAATCACAGACCCATGTTACATAAATGACACATGAGGCTCATCCTAACTAATACGCGCTAACGCCAGCACTTTACACAAACATTCGACTCACCTTCAGGCATTCACGTCCAATATCTTTGGGATACCTGTTTCTATTTCCGCTGTGTTTTTTTTTTCCCCGCAAAGTATTTGGTGTTGCATTTTTCATGTTTGACCAGCAAAGAAAGTTTTCATATTGATTCAGTTGATATTTTCCAAAATAATTGACCGATGAATCAGTTATCGGAATTCTACTCTGCCAAACATCGGACTCGGCCTCAGAAAATCCCCAGCGATCGGGCCCTTCTTCTTAGCCGATTACATTTTGTTTCATTGACTTCATATTACGGCACGTACAAAATAATTTTGATACAAATTAGTTTACCCTCAAGCTTCAGCTCGCACATCAACGTCGGGGGGGCTGAACCCCCACATGGAGGACGCCAGTATTGGAGGATGCATCCAGAAGTTTCATTCCAATTTTAATTGCTGAGTTTTAAAGCGACCGCATCCTTAAATCCCCTTTGGCCTCCCGCGCGTTTCATGGTTCCTTCCTGCTCCTTCGCCCCTCCCCCTCCCCCGCACCACCTGTCCTTTCCCTCTTTTCATCTCTCAATCATTTACCTGCCTCCCTCAGCTTCTCTCTCCCGGGGGAGGAGGAGGAGGAGGAGGAGGAGGAGGAAGCCTTGATCACCATTCTCTCCGCAGACAGGACTTTTGCGTCAAGCGGCGCCTCCCCGCTCAGCTTTAAGCATCGGAAGACTGCACAAACCTGTGCGCGGCATCGTTTTGTCTCTCCGGCTCGCTAGAGCGCCCGTCTATTTTGGAACGCGTCTGGAGAGATTTTTTTTTTTTTTTTTTAATGATAGTCGCATGCGCTGCTATTAAGATTTCACAGCAAGTGAACCCACGCACACACGAACGCACGCACAGGCCTGTCATTGTCCTGTCAAGCTATCTTTGGCCACCCGGCCCCTCGCCACAAATAAATGACCTCCCGCCCACAACAAGCCATCAAGGCGGTGTCACCACCCCCAACCCCCCCGGCCCCACAAACCGCGGCAGCCAATCGGAGGCCACGCTGAGCGGCCCCAACAGGAAGCGGCGCTGACAGCCCCATCGTTTACCAAGGACTACTCTGTGGCAAAATGTGGATGAGGCTGGATGCTCGCGGGTATTTAGGGTTATTTATATGTGCCTGATGATGTGAAAATGGGTTGTCATTGTTCAACGCCCCCTATCAGTCACTCTTCTATGGTCTGTCAGATGAGCTCACTGGACATAGGAATCAACATCTTCTATGCACTTTAGCATGTACACCATCGTTCACCCATGTTACATAAACAACTAGTTGATTCAACACAAACAACCCTCCTTCACTCATCTAAGTTATCATAGTTCGGAAGAGTGGAAGTGCCAATGTGGAGTCACATTTATGACTTGCAAGTACGGTGTCATGAACATAGAAGCTAAATGCTACAAACGTAGCATTTTTTCGGCACAATGCCACGGGGTATTGACTTGCGGATGCGTGAGTAAAAAAATGTTTTTTGTTTTTTAGCATTTGGCCAACAGTACAGCAATATGTTTGAAAGTTAACTCAGTAAACATTGTTAATTAGTCATTTTTGTTTTTCATTTTTATGTTTGCAATGCTTTTTTTTTCCCATGAGGCCATATGCACATACCCCGTAGCATTATGGGAAAACATTCCAAACGGAAAAATAAACCCCCAATATGTTCAAAAGTGAAGCAAATATTGTTTATTCGGAATTTTTACGGTTTCATCATTAAGTCCGCATGCATTTTTTTTTTGCACGGGGTAGTGACTTCCAGATGTGCGTACCTTGCGACATTACGGGAAAAATACCAAACATAAATGATGCACTACAGACAAAATAAAACCATAAAATTTGAAAATAAATGTTTTTTTTTTTTTGTACATATTGTTATAATTTTGGCGAAACGCACACCAAAAATGCTTTTTTTAGGGCTCCTGCGCAGGTGGCAAAAAATGCTCTGTTCGAACGTACTCATTTGAAGGCCTTTGCCAGTCTACATTTTTGCCACATTGGCATTTCATACAGCCTAAATAACCAGGATTAAAAAAAAAAAAAAATTTCGTGAAAGATCTTGTCTTGCAATACTGCTCAATTCCACTGTAGGCAACGGTGAGTCAATGTTTGCGGTCTGCCCGCTTTGCTGTTGTCTAGACATCAGAAGAGAAGCTGTTTACATTTTTAGCGGTATGTGATGTCACCTTTAAGACGAGCACTTGCAAGAACGAGGAGGAAGAGGGGGAGGAGAAAAAAAAAAAGATGACTGCCATGTAATTACTGGGCTGCTCCATTATTAATTGTCCCCAGTCCTGATAGGACTTGCATGAGCGTCATATACATAATTGATATCGGGGATGGGAGCCTCCTTCACCTCGAGGGTTGGGGGGCGGAGGGGGTGGCCAATCGACAAACACGAAACCAGGCGGCGTGACCTCAAAATGCTCAATTTCATGAAGCTGCATTTGAGTACATTTCATTACAGAGGAAGGAAATTACATTGACTGTATGTTTGACAATCCGCCAAATAGCTCCTTGTTGCCTTTTGAATAATCCAATAAAAAAAAAAAAAAAAAAAAAAAAAATGAATTGAAGGCGGTTTTGTCTTGTGTCCGGCGGTTTAATAATGCAACGCGGCCCACCGTCTCGGGTAACGCGCGCATGCACGCTTCTGTAATTGAGCGCGCTTGTCTTGCATGCGCTGAACCAGGTGTGGGTTTCCTCCTTTCAATAAACGGATGAGCAGAGGATGTGAGAACCTCATCGCCTGGAGATGTTTTGCTACTTATTAAGCGCTTTTATTTATTTGATGTGCCATCCCCCCCACCACCCCCTCTCCCCCTTACCTCATCTCAAACAGGATTAGAAACCAGCTGCCAGACGCAAGCCGCGAAGAACCTTACTGCGTAATTTTCCCAACATTCTTTTCACTATTACGTGACGAGAAGCAGGAGGAGGAATCTTATCTGCGGCAGCGATCCGATTTTATGGCCGCATGACAGAATTACTTTGGAAGCTTTTAAAAGTGACTTCCATTCATGAGAACCCAGCAACTGTAATTAGTTTTTTTTGTTGTTCTTCTTGCACTTGATAGCCAACTCATGAATTCAAATGGATATTCCATTACTTAAGTCGGGCAAACAGAAAAAAAAATCAAAAGTTACGTCTGCGCGGCCCGAATTCAAATGCCAGCTTTTTGTGATGGATGAAAAATCATTTCGAAATTTTTCCAGCATGAATGATTACATTTTTTTTTTTTTTTTTTTGGGGGGGGGAAATGAATATAACTGGCGTTGTCGTTGCACAAGTGTACCCACCCTCATAACTGGGGATGTGTTCGGAATAGCGTTGCAGCTATCAAATTTTCGGATATCCTGCTGAAAATTCAATCCAAAAAAATCAGGTATTTGCATATGAATATAAAATTGTTCCCCCCCCTTGGTTATCAATATTTCCACTTAATGAACGTCCAACTGATTTTCAATTTTACTGCTTCAAAATAGAATACAGTACCGCAGCTACAGTCAAGCGTGGTGGTGGCAAAATCCTACTTTTGGCAGTTCTTTTTCTTCGGCTTGAACTCCTTGAACAACGTGAGGGGAGTAACGAACCGTTTGCAGTCACTGTTGGCAGAAAAGCATTTTCAACAGTATTTTTTAATGGCAAAAAAAAAAAAACGGCATTTGAACAAGGGTGTGTAGACTTTTTGGATCTACGGTAAATGATGGTACCACGGCACTCAAAGGCCAAAAAAAGCATATTTTTGTAATCCTCGCAAAGGTTTGAACTGTTCAATCAGTTCCACCATTGCGCTTAATATCTCACACACACACACACACACACACACACACACACACACACACACACACACACACACACACACACACACACACACATGCCGCAGGCCTCATCCTGCAGCACCAGCCTAACTCCTCCTTCCAGCGAGAGCTAATTAAATAACGGTGTTGTTATTAATTAATCGCCCGCCTGCGCTAAAGGCCCCCCCGCTCGCTCGGCAAATTAACGGCCGTCGTCCTTATCGCCGGCGTCGAAAGAGCAGCCCGGGTGGAGATTTAGAGCAGTGGTGGGGGTCCGCGAGACGTAGCTTGTGGGCCCGCCAAAATCATTTGCGATAAATTATGATGATGTCGCATTTTCAACGAGGCACACACGCAAAGCAATAAAACAAGCGGAATAAATAAGCTCATTAAAACGACGCCGGGGCAGACCTGGCAGTGGATTCTTACAAGTAAAAAAAAAAAAAAAAAAAACTAAACAAAAAAAACAGCTTTTGCATTTGAATATGTTAAAATATGACTTCCCTCCCTCCTTCAACTCTGACTTCCATGTCTCGTCTTGCAACTTGTTCCTGGAAAAATACATTATTCTAGTTGTCCTCGCAATATTACGACTTTTTTTGTCTTTACAACCACGAATGGAGACAACACAGTGAAGTCATCAAGGTTTTTACTGTGCGTGTGTGTGTGGGTGTGTGTGTGTGTGTGTGTGTGTTGCCTGATTAAATTTCTGAAACAGCTGTGGGAATCCGCATGCACGTCAACATGATTTCCCATCCCCGATCGCCAGTAAGACAAGACAGGTCGGCACATGATTGATTGACTGCTGCCTGCTTGTGTTCCCTTCGGACCGACAAGCATGACGTAATAATCCATTATGCAACCAGATTAAAGATGATTGGAAAAACAACGACAACAACAAAAAAAAAGGGGGGTTAGGAGGGAACATTTTGGGACGGGATAATCCCGACATGCTGCGTGCGTTTCCAATGCCGAGATGAGGTCATCGTCAAAAAACAAAAACAATCCGCCGGAGTCATTAGATGATTAGTTGAGGGGCAACGGAGCATCAAAAAAGACAGGTTTTGATGACCAAATTCCATTTACAGCATATATATATATATATATATATATATATCTATATATCTATATATATATATATATATATATATAGATAGATAGATAGAAACCTTAAATAAGTGTGGCCTCTACGAGTTGACGACTCGAGCAAGTCCTTA
>NW_017808403.1:2607155-2618501 GCF_001891065.2 Hippocampus comes
TATAGAGATAGATAGATATAGATATATAAATAAATAAACAAACAAAGAAAGCAGCCCCACAGAGTCTGCCCGACAATTTACATCGGCAGTTGGAGCGTGGACGAGGCTAATCGTGCAGCAAACATCCATCACTCCTCTGCGGTGGCCCCGTGACGCCTTAACGAGTGCAGCGGCCTCGTCACCCCCGACTTGCCTCTCGCCACGTGGGTGTAAATCACGCCGTTTACACGGGTTGTGATGTTACACCCGTTTGCCGAGTCTGTAATTACCTCTGCTAAAGAGGTGGGTTTTTTTTTCTTTTTTTTAATCGTCATTTGTCTGTTCATTAGCAGGATTACCCCTCAACCCCCAACACACACACACACACACACACACACACACACACGAAAAATAATTAGGATACTTGTCAATACAGTAGCTGCTGGATCCACATATTCACCTCAACATTTTTTTCCTGTGAAACCTATCCTCAGCTCTTTGCTGAAAAATTCAACTTGAGAATTTTTTGACACAGTGACAATGAGGCGTTCTAAAGTGACGACACCAGAGCACAGCCCTGGTCAACAGATAGTTGTACAAGTCAAACTTGGGGCGGGGGGTGGGGATATTCACCTCGTTCTTCCACCTTCTATCCATGATAATGTATGCACTCATTACCAACAACAAGGCACTCTAAAATCAGCCATGCCAGTCCAAACCCTGGTCCACATGCCGGCTGTAAAGTCAGATTATTTGGTTAATTTGTTCCCCCACCCCCATCCTCCATATTCTGCCTTTTTCATTTTGAGGCGTGCACCCTTGGTCCACACAATGAGGCGCTCTAAAGGAGTCAAGCCAGCGGATGATCCGAAATGAAGATGCATTTTTCAGGGAGTAGGCATTGCAAACTAGCCAAATGCGCCAGATTGCTTCTGATGTGAAAGGGGAGGGGCGAGTCAAGTGCATCACTGGGCCTCTTTTAAGCCACACCCCCCTCAAAACAAATTTGGAAAACTGAATTTTAATGCTGTAACTCCACAAATGAGTACCGCACTCCAAAATTCTCCGTCTTTGCATGACTTTTCAGCAATTCATACAAGTATAACGTATTTCAAAACAAATCTGACTTTCCGGTGTTTGACTCAAGTCAAGTCAGGTAACTGCAGCCCCTCAGCGAGCCGCGTCCGGGCTGGGCCACCAATATTATAGATCGTAGAAAGACGGAATCATCTTGTTGAAGTAGAGAAAACATCGACAAAGATGCTGTTCTCCTCCTCGGAAGGCAGCGCAGCATCAATCCGATTGAGGGGCCGTTCGATGCCTTTACATCCGCCGGCAGGCAGGCAGGAGGGAGGGAGACTTTCTCAGGGTCACCGCTTTTTAGTAGCAGAGCGGCCCCGCCGTGGCTCCCGTGTGCCATTCATCACTTCGGAAAACAGAATGGCCTGCGACATCCGCCTCTTTGTCACCCGTCAAAGGAAAGGAGCGGCGAGATCATCGTTCTTTTGGCGCCTGACCATTAGCGGCTTTTAAAAAGGAAGACGAGGTAGCCCAAAGACAGCATGTGTCGAACCTGAATCAAAGCTGAACATGGCTCGTGGTGTTGTGCCCGCCATCTTGGGCTTCTGTTTTGAGGGGGAGTCCTGATTTAAAGGACGATAAACACTGTCACGTGTCACAACTGTTAGCTCTTATTTACTCTGCGGGGGCAACGAGGCACCTGTGAATAACAACAAAAGAAACTTTTCTTCTTTTTTTTAAAATTCCTCCTCAGAGCCGACGTTTTGCAACCGCGTACTCATTTCTACATGCGTCGGAGGGGAGGGGAGGGCATTCGATTAGACCACGATGATAAGTGGCGGGGGAGCGCAAATTGGACGCTGAAGAGGTCAGTCAATTCCTTTGGGGATCGAGCAGCGCGGACGGACGGATGCCGCGAGCTGCCACTAAAATGACGAGCGGAACTCATTATCGGGACCCTTCATTAGCCGCATCAACAGTGCAGAATAAATAAACGTGACTGAGTCCCCATGTGAGGCGTATCATTTGACCTCATTCACGCTCGCATACCAAGTTTGAGCCGGAACGCACCCAAGTCAAGGAGGAGACTTAAGGCTGCTCCATGAAAAAATAAAATATATCAGCACGATTAAATATTTTCATCGCACTAATATATATATATATATATATAAACAGTGAGGCTTCAAAGTTTGTGACTATTTTTTTTCCCCCTGCGCGCTTAAGCGACGACAACCCTCGTCGTGCAAAAAAAGGAGGTCAGGGTTGATCCAAACGCGTCCTTTCATCTGGATACAGATGAACAAAATGGAATCGCGTGACAGCATCGGGACAAATGGCAACCTGGTCGGATGAGCGCTTCATCGACGCAGAGCTCGAGATGAAACTGTGACCTCCTTGACTCGAGGTGCTTTTGCGAAGCAACTGCAAATAAACACACACAAGCGCCAATGACACCCTTGCTTGTGAATACCTGGTGGCGGTATGGATGAGGGAGGTGGGGGGGTGGAAGGTCAAGGGGGGGTGGCATCACCCAATCCAGCAGCCATCTTGCACATCTCCATATTCATTCAAACATGCAGAAGTGTCCTGACAGGCTGATTGGCCCCACATCAGCCTTTCATTAGCCACCTGCCGGCTTCCCAATTGCAAATATTTGTGCAGACGCGACCGCGTGCACACAGGGATGTTCAACTTTTTTTTTCTTTTTTTTTTTTTGCTAACACGTGAATGCACGCTGACATGTCCAATATGTCTGTTGCTCAGCCAGCTGGCAAGCACGCTGAGGCGCTCAGATGCCACCTGCCCTTTGCCCACGCACGCACGCACGCACGCAGGCACGCACGCACGCACCCGCGCACGCTGTCTGCAGCGGTCGGCCTCAATGCGTATTGTATCTGCAAGACGGCCTCTGCGAATGACAGTGTCATCTTGCCGATGTTCTCTCAAGTGGAGTGAAGCTTAACACGTACTCTGTTGGCGTTTGTTTTGCCTTTTCGAGCGCGCTGTCTTTCGTGTTCCTCTTCACTGGAGCGCGTGAGAGGGAGCATAAAAAAAAAAAAAAAAAAAAAAGAGGTCATTTGACGACGTGCGCATTTGTTTTTAACTTGCTTTTAAAAAATCTGCCATTTAATTGTCATTGAATTCCGATTTCTGTTCAGGATTTTGGCCACGTTAGCTTACCAGAAATGAAAGGCTACACGTGCACACACGCACGCAAACACGCATATGTACTGTATGCGCAGGAACAATCTCCTGATTATTTCTATGCTCCAAGTGAAGCCTTGTGGGAAAAACGCCAGCTGCCGGGTCCCGCACGGCGTCGGAGCTGTGCGGCGCCGCATAGCCGGCGTGCCTTGAGGTTTGGATCCCGCTTACTCCGGGCACACACACACTCGCAAGCCCCAAAAGTGGCTGCCACGGATGGATCACTTGGTATGCAGGCTTTGGAGCTGCCACTCTAATCCCAGCAAGGAGTGGAAGCTCCGTGCAGTAGCAGGAGCAGGAACAGGAGGAGGAGGAGGAGGCATTAAAGAGGACAGCTGAGGGGTAAATGCTCACTTTGATCACACGTTGGCCATCTTCCGCTCTCCCGCTACGCTTCGCTCTTCGCCGGGGACATTTTGACGCCCACTTGAGGGATGTCAACATCTTCAGGGCGTGCGTGGCCTTCACATCCCAGTTTTAGCGCCGGCAAAAGGCCCGCCAGGATTGGACTTGTCGCCGTATCCCGCATGAGTTCACCTTATTGAACGAATGGTAACGCTGAGGCCCTCAACATGCCGGCTCGGCCAGTCATGATTACCAACTTGAATTTTATTATGTTTGGGATTTTTCTCCCGGTGAAAAAGTTGAGATTGGTTCCAGGCGGCAATGAGCTGGCTGGCCTCCTCCTCCTCCTCCTGGATGTTCTGCTTCCTGCAGGCTGGCTGCATTTGGAGCGCTGCCACCTGCCCCGGAGAGACAACGTCACCGCCTGCCGCCCAAAACGCTTTTGGCAGCGCGTACCGTGATGAACACCCAAGGATTGGCTTTTTACACGCCGGCGTCGCATTGTGCGGCACAAAGACAATCAGGGCACTTAATTAGCCGCATTATTCGACTGGGAGTGCGGAATAAATAATGGCGCGGACGGGGGAAGTGTTTGCTGGCGGCCTGCCCTGACGCGGCGCAGCAGCGACGCGTTGGAGGGAGACCAGAACTTACAAGTCCGACAAGACGAGGGAGGAACTGTACAGTGCAAATCGCGCCAAGAATCTGAAACCACCATTTATTTATCCCCACCCCTCATCGCCCCCCCCCCAAAAAGGCATGTCTGGATCCCATCAGTGTGTTTAGAATAGTGCTTAAGATATCGACATGCCCCCCCAGCCCCCAAATAAAATCTCTCTTCACTTCAGATGTGATCAATTGCGAAGCATGGAACAAAAACAAAAAAACATGGATGAATGCCGAGAGCCGAAAGGCAGTTTTCTTGTGTGAGGGCTACAAAGAAGCGGCTGTGTGCCAACGTCAGTAAGCTGTATAGCAGTCACGCACACACACACACACACACACACACACAGTAGTAGTCACGCACGCACACACACACGTGCGCACACACACACACACACACGCACACACACACACACACACACACACACACAGAGGAGACTCTCAAGGGGAAGCTTCAAGCATGCTGTGTCTCGAGGACGTGTCGACACAACATGACCTTGAGTTTGTGTTTACGTGCACCCAAATTCGACACATCTTTACCTGTGCCACTGAGAGAGAGAGAGAGAGAGAGAGAGAGATTTTTTGTTTTTTTTTTTAGGAATGTGCATATATTCGGGTTGTGCATTGCTCCACAAAAGACGCTTTGATCTCCTGGGGTACGATACGACGGTTAACTAATATGCAACAACATGTCAAAGCTCTCCAGTGCCCAAACTATCCACGTTATTGACCTTCAAAGTAATAGCAAACGATAAGCAGCGTCAAATTGATCAAGTCACTGCATTGGGATCAATTCTGAATGGATTTCGATTTTCGCCAATGCACCGAGTTGGCGCAAGAAGTTTCTATTTTTCTGTCTGTCGCATAGCTTCTTCTGAGAATGTGAAAGTAAAAGTGGTCCTCCGTGAAGCAAAAATCAATCCGAGTGAATCGAATTAGGCCCTTGTGAATCGAATCGAATCAATTTTTTAAACTGGAATCGATAGCCTGCTCTATTTAACGCCTTTGTTCAAGTACACGACTTGACTTTTGTTTTGCTCTCTTTTTTCACGAACTGGTCACAAAAGTCCGACACGTTGCTGGCAAATATGCAATTGGGTGGCATCATGAAAAGTTTCCAACTTTGAAAGGAATTTTGGAACTTAAATTTCTGATACGGGAATCTTTTCCCTTGCCGACTAGCAAATCGGAAGAACATTCCCAGGGAGTCACATTGAGGGCCAATCTCACGAGGGGGCGCCTCCGAAGTGTCCCTCTGCTAACCGTAAATTAATTACAGCGTACCGTACAAGCTCACAGAGCTCTTAATCAAACTGCAGAAGGCGCTCATTAGTTTTATCATGAAGCCTTTAATACCGCCTTTTACTGTACAAGCCCCGCCCGCCCCTTTAAAGAGACACCATTGTGCACCACCAACGTACGGTATATTTAGCATGGCCCCGGAAGCTAATTTCCATTAGCATATTCATACTGCAGGTCTCTTTCATCACTCGCAGATTTGTCACACTTGACTGGCGCCGTATTCCACTTTCGGTGAAACAATTTCTCTGTTGACATGCATGAGAAGGGCGGCGGCGGTGCGGGTGCGGGTGCGGGTGTCACTTTCATGTTTTAAGGGTTCACACGCTCCACCCGCCCCTCTGTCAGCGGATTGCACTCAGCGGAGGAATGGAAACGCAGCCAAGGAGAAAATAAATACAAGACATTTTTCTGAGCTCGCGTCTATTAGACTGCGACGCCACGACATGACAGACCATCGGAAAGGCAATGATGCACCTTTAAACCCGTTTACGTGCAACGCCGATCGGAGTCATTTCTAACACGGGGCGGCCTCGGTAGTCGGGGTCAAAGGTTCATGACTGCACCGTAGAATCATTTATTTTCCGAGCGATTTCCAACCGACATGCTTTAAGTTCATTTTAATAGATTGTCAAAGTGCAGTACGCCGGCTCCCTCTAGTGGCAAACGGAAGCATCACCGAATTGAATGTCAGACTGTGGCTTACGATAGTAGCGAATTCCCTTTTTAGTAGGGCAGCGCACTGCTCGGCGATGAGTCCAATTAGCTGTTGAGAGCTAACTCCGAATTTCCTCATTCGAGTTGCAATGCGTCATACAACGTCGCCATCCCATTCGATCTGCCCTAACAACGTGCCTGAAAACTACGTACGCCATTCGAGTGGACGCCTCGGAGTACCTATTGGAATATTTGGCCAACTAACACAGGCCTAGCGACGGAAATATTTGGCTGTGCTAGCAACAAAAACAAAAGGGAGTTGTCTCGGACGCTGGACCTGAGAAATGAATACGCTTAGCGCTGGCTAGGATGAGCCTAGTAAGTAAGCAACGTCGATGGAGTTCAAATGGGACCAAAGAGAAAATAACATCCTTTGTTCTGCCATTGGCCGAGGGATGTCGCGGGATCCCGGAAGTCATGATTTGAAGCTAAACAGGTTTCCTATCAACGTGCCGGTGTGGGCTAACCTCGGATACGTTTGAACGTGATAAATGAATATGGTTTTGTCAACATAAAATCAAGATAAAGTGCGATTCAAGCGCTTAACATTTACCACTCTGATCAAATTGGATTTTTCATATTTTGGACGATATACGTATGTGTATCGAGTAACCAAGACGGATCGCGAATACAGATTTCCGCGCTCCACCTCTACATATTAAAGGTCACTACGCTTTTGCATTTTAATGTTGGTCATGTATTTTTCGGTTGAAGAACAACCAAGCGGTCGAGTGAATTTGCTCTTTTCATCACTTCATAATGCGCTGGTCCGAAATCTCATCCGACGCGTTCCTTCCAACACTGAAAATGTCGCAAAACAGCATTCCGTTTCCGAGGCATTATGGCGGAACAGATGCGCTTGTGCGCTTTCCTGAGAAAATGTCACAGAGGATCCACCAAGTCTTGATTTGAAAGTCTTTTCTGCAGAGTGACTCAACAGCTCTTGGCCAGACCCGGATCGATACGCTTCCAACAACACTTAGTCCGACTTGGAAAGAAAGGATGAAAAAAAATGGCACTCCGTAAAGCGCCGAGGCCAAACACAGCAGATTTGGTTCAGGGCAAAATTGGAGAGTGAACCTCCATTTATCATTCGGGGATACATTCCACACCCACCTGGACTCGTTGACAAACCACCATGAAAGGAGACCACATGAATAAGGATATGTGTACACATTTTACCCCCCACAACGGTTTTGAACACATTTAGGGACGTTTTTTCATGTTTTTTTTTTTTTTTAAAGAATCCAGGCATTCAATCCCCGGTACGTCTTTTTTTCACGTGGCAGGATAACAAAGGGTTTGAAAATGGCTGGCGCTGAATGAGTTCAACGTACTATAATTATAACTGCAAACTGTATCCCATATGTGTATTTTTTTTTTTTTTTGTATGCCGCAACAATGGGTTTCATTAATTATTCATTGAGCTCTGAAGAACAATGCAGAAAAGACTCAAAACCCCAACAAAATGCATCAAGAGTTTCCTTCCCTGCTCCTCCTTATCTCAGTCCAGGACAATATTGCATATTAATAATCTCCGTGTCTCAGATTATTTCTCTGGTTGCCCGCTGCCCCGTGTGCTCCTGAGCTGTATGCACAAGAAGAAGAAGAGATGATTACAGGAGTATTTGAAGAGTCCGTGTGCCAAGGGGCTATTGGCATATTGGCACCCCCCGCCCCCCACCACCACCACCACCACATCTCGTATGAGCTTCCTCTGTGCCCCTCTGCCATCGTTGCAGCAAACGTGCCAGGTTATACATTCTCCGCACTCGTGGAACACCCCAAAAAAAGTGAGTCATCGTCCTATCGCCACTTACGTTTGAAAAGACCAGCGGGATGGTAACTGCAGGATATGACGTTGATGCAAACAACGAGTTCCCAAGCTTGTTTGACCCCAAGCGACCACTTAAGGAATCAAGAGCGATTAGCCCAGAGCAGTTAGCATGCCTACCATAACAGCCTCGCTTTGAGTGAATGTCTTTAACTGGCCTCCCGGTGGGAAAAATCCAGCGTTAACCCATGGCAAACGTTCGTTTCGCATCCCTTGAAGGAGTCGATTTGAACTTCAAACATGACGCTCGGCTTTTTCATTTCTTTCCACAGCGTTACCGGCATTCCCTTACTATCTTGAAGGTTTTGGAAAAACGTTTTGGCAGTATGCTTCCTGAAATGCCCCGCACATCAAATGACAACCCTGCACTGCGTTTTGAGGCGCCACACAAAACTAAAGTTTTTGTGACTGAACCACAAAAACATGGTGTGACTGTCAGGGAAGAAGTAATTGCCATGAAGAAGAGGAAATGGGAGTTGAAAAGGCCGTTGGCAATGCCTGATCACACAATTCACTGACTGCACCCCCTGCCTCTCAGTGATGGAGACTCTCCACGCTTTTTCTAGCCACAGTTATCCTCTCTGGCATTGGGTGGAGAAGTGCCATCTCCAAATGCATCACTTTTCGGGAAAGCAAAATTAAAAAAAAAACACATGCACAATTACGTTGCATCGTCAAAAACAGCAACACATATTAGACCCTGCGGATTGGTCAAAATGTGGATTGTGGACTGACCCATTGGAATCTGACAGCAAATGAAATATGACAATGCCCAAATTTGATTTGGTTTTGACCCAATGGCAGCGACTGAAATCGAGCTTGTTGGTCTTTAGCGCAAATGACAGATGCAATATGAGCACAAATTGTGAACGGGAGCGCAAAGGCAGCAAACACACGGGTGGCAAACAAATAACCTGCGGGAATGCTCATGTCAAAGGCGCCCAGGCACGCGCAGCAGGTTGTAAACACACCAGAAGCGGCACGCGCACGCAGCAGCTGCCGCCAAGCCTGCTGCGCGGGGTGCTCAGGCCTCCGCAGTCCACACGGCATATATGAACTCCGTTTCTCAAGTCGAGAAGGATGAACTGTGCCTTGAACTAAGCCTGGAACTGAAAAAGCAGGAAGTCTCGGACAACAGGTTGAATCCGGCAAAGCCGTCAAATGTGAGACTAAAAGCTAAAAAACAAGCAAACAAAAAAAAAACATTGTGAATTTGTTGATTAAGTTCCTATCTGTAGACTCAACTCGGAGCAACTCAGCTTTATTTATAGAGCACTTGAAAACAGCTGCACCCAAAGTAAAAATCAGACGTAAATACACAGATGCTTAAAACATGAAATTATTAACAAAAATAGCCATGCATTCGTGCATTATCCGAAGGCTTCTCTACACGAGGCGTGCCAGAGCCGATCCCAGCTGTCTCTGGGGAGTCGGCGGGGTACATCCTGATTGGTTGACAGCCAATCGCGAGCCACACAAGACAAACAACCATTCACACTCACAATCCCACCGAGGGAGAATTTAGGTTTCACGAACCTGCCACGCATGTTTTTAGAATGTGGGAGGAAACCGGAGTACCCGGAGAAAACCCACGCAGGCACGGGGAGGAGAACATGCAACCTTCACGCAGGAAGGCCGGAGCCAGAATCGAACCCTGCTCCTCTACACTGTGAGGTGGACGTGCTAACCAGTCGAACACCATGTCACCACAAAAAAAAAAAAAAAAGAAGAAAAAAAAAAACATCTGGCAGGATCATTTAAAGATTTAAAAACAAAAAATAGGACATTAAAAAGAACTCTAACATGAGCCAGTCAAGGGATGCCAGAATTGGCTTTATGTGCTTCCTCCGACAAGCTCCAATGATGCGGCCAGCAGCAGCATTTTGGACCCACTGGAGATGCTTGCAGGAGGACTGGCTGACTCCAAAACAAAATGCATTCGAGTAATCCAGTTGAGATGTAACAGAGGCATGAAGTGCTGCTTCTAAGTGCCGGTGTAGAAATGGGAGGCTTTATTCTAGCCAGCTGCCTAGGATGACAAAAGATGGATTCAACATCATTTGACACCCAAGTTCAAGACTGTTGGACTCTAAGGCGTTCATCTTGTCTTTGTTCAGACTGTTGGCTTGAGAAAAGACGCCAGGAGCCCCAACAGGCTGAGATATACAAGGGCTACTGGGACCAAACACCAGGACTTCTGTTTTCTTTTCATTGAAGAAGTTTAGTTGCTTTCCTCGAGACAGGACAGAAGTGAACTTAATGAGAAAGTGTCCTTTTGGCTTAGCGGGGCATCGATTTGACATCCACATTGCTGTGAAAGGAAACACCGCACGTTCTTAAAATGGAACCCGGGAGCAGAACATACAATGAAAACAGCAGGGGGCCCCAAAATTGAACTCTGTGGAACACCATATGATAGTGAGGCAGAGTGGGACTCAGAATAACCAAGGGCAACAAAAAACAAGCCCTAAACCACTCTAGGAGGCTACCATTAATTCCCACTTGCTGCTGCAAACAAGCCAAGAAGAATACTGCGCTCCAACGTGTCGAATGCTGCATTCAGGTCCAAGATGCAAACAAGCTTTTCATACGTCACACCAGACAGTTGAAACTAGCAAATCCTGCTCTCGAGGTTCTGTATAAAATGTGGTATGACACCACTTCATATCGGTGTCAATCACAACTGAGGATTATTATTGTTATGATCTTGTATTGACCCTCGTTAGGTTGGCATCATTAAAATCGGAATTACAGACTCGGAGGCGGCACAGATTGCCGTGTTGCGCGGGTGCCGGCCATGCTAATTGGAGACAAGCTGACCCAAAAAATCGGGTCCCTCCCTCACAGAATTCCCAACAGGGTTTTGTTTCATTTTATCCGACAGCGTTTTCGCTCTCTCTCCAGTCGCGATACGTCTGGATTTTACAAAGCAGGCGGTGGGGGGTATGATGGGATGTTCCTGCTTCCACCTTCTGTCAGGGAAGCTCGCGGCCCAGCGTGACAGAGACTCACATCAAATAAAGCCGCTGGGAAATCTGGGAAAGCTTTCCCGAGATAGAAATAGAGATTAGGCTCCAACTTGAGGCACCTTGAAGATGGAGCTAATCCTCGGCGCCGGGTGTGCGGAGTGATCAGCCACACTATTTACACAACCACCACCACCTTCGGGGCACAATTAGAAGCCAACAATTGACCAAGCTCACTCTTTTCCTCTCAGAGCTGCTTTCAGATGACTTAAGAGGCGGTGATAATGACAATGAGGTCATGGTTGGGGGGGGGGGGGG
>NW_017808403.1:2618688-2630217 GCF_001891065.2 Hippocampus comes
GGTAAAGGTGTGTTAAAATGAAAAATGGGGTATGGTGGGGGGGGGGGGGGGTTGCCATTGTGACAGATGTGGGAAGACATACCGGCAGCGCCGCAAAAATCGGCTTTAAAAAAACAAACCCAAAAACAAAAAGACAAGATCTGCCAATCCAACAGGATTTGACTTGATTCTTAAAACTATGCCTCCATTTTCTATCCCGCTTACCTTATCCTCAGGTAGCCTTTTCCTCCTACCTACACCGAGATTTCTTGTTTTAAGCTAAACAGTCATAAAATAAAACACTGCGGTGTACAGAGTGAGTGCTTTTGCCACGTCTGGTGGCACAGGTATAACGCGAGTGTTTATCGCGCCCACCTGCCTGCATTGCCTTTCCATCGCAAAGAAGGCGAGTGGGCGAGAAAGAGAGAGAGAGAGAGCCATAGGGAGGAAGCGCCATCCATCCAGAAAACCTGATCGCCTTCTTATTCAAAGTCAGAGGATTCCTCTTGCATGCGCCTCGTCTTCGCGAGGAAAACAATTCAACGTTTACATCTCAAAGCCCCGATTTCACGTCATTCCTTTTGACAGCCAACGTGTGGGCAGTGGCTTGGCGCCGGCACGGCCGCTTTAGAGCACCCCATCGTCCCGGTGAGGAAAAAAACCCCGCGACCGCCGCGGTGGGATAACGTGCCAGCTACCGGAAACTAACAGCGGATAGATTTCCGTCGCTTAAACATTTTCGTTAGGAATGAGAAAGACGTTATCAAGCAGCATCCATGTTTCCAGGGACATAGAAGACCCTCGACAGCTTCGCGAGGTGTTTTTCGCACATTCAGAGACACGCCCACACGGTTGGACAGCTTGAGTTTTCGCCATTTTGAAATCTCATTTGACATCTTTTAATCATTCCCATTTGGCATGGTTGGTCACAGCAGTCTTCTCCGTGGGTGTCACATTTAGACGGTGAAACTTTTTTAGAATCTCGTGCAAGACATTTGCTGAGTACAATCTGTTGTATTTAACTTTGAAGTGAAGCTAAGAACAAGTTGTACTCATACGAGGTGACTGTATTTGATGTTGGTCATGATGGTCATTTTTTTCAGGCAATACTTAGTGTGAAAGTTAAGTTGTACGAGCGCGCTTACCCGAGGACAAAGACGATCCTCGTACACGGAGCTCAAGCTCATTATAAAAAAAAAAAAAAAATGCTCAACAGCTTGCCATCAGAGTACGAAGTTGAGTCTCGTATTGGGCTCATTTTGATGTTCTTTCCTCTCTTGCAGCCTCCCACACAGTCACCCCCGCCGCCGCACTAATTGCTAATCGACGTGACTCAGAAATATACCGCCGGCTTTGTTTTTCTCTGTCTCCTTTCCTCGGCAAACCGGATAACGACGGGGCGAGCTTCGCCGACGCCGTCGACACTCGCTAACTGCACAAAATACGTTTCGCCGTCTTGTGGGCGGGAGCCTTCCTGTCGTCGTTAAAAGTCTTACGTCGCCTCATCCCCTGGCGAGCGGAGCGGCTCACGTGAGGGTTGCGTGATGTGGGCCCGCGAGAGCGGCTTAGGGCAGAGGAGAAGACGGCGCGACCTGGAAATTTGTTACGGGGGCAGGTGGGATGGTGCAAAAACCCCATCTGGACCGCCAAAGGCATTTTACAGGGGAGGGGAGATGACAGGTGTTCAAATAATTTAGAGGCGGCTGTTAAAATTGAGGAAACTGTTTCGGGATTCCGCTGCGACCCTTCAAAGAGCAGCAGGTGCACGTTCCTCTGTGGACCAGCGCGAACGTGATCCCTACCCTATTCCTAAATGCCAAACACAAGACATTGGAAATTGGAACGATTCCTCTTCAAAGCAACCCTATTTGTGATGACTTCTGAATATGTGGGGGGCAGGGTCACTCCGGATTTCAGAAGAGCAACCAAACCGCTGGAAGACCTGCGCCAAGAGTCCGGAATGGGTTTCCAGGGAAACGGGAACTCTGGACCGTGACAGCGAAGCCGAAGAAGGACACGATGGGGAAGTTGGGCAGAAAAACAAAAGCCCTCCGTTTTGGTGAGACAAAATGTGCAAGAAACACCTGCTGGGTTTTTTGTATGACAAACAAAAGAAAAGACAGCAAGGTAAAAAAAAAAAAAAAAAAAAAAAAACAACAAACCTGTCGCTACTTTTAGCTCCCTTTAGTCAGTGTCCACGAAATAAAACGTTGTCATCGGCCAACACTGAAGCCATTCGAGAAAAAAAGCACCAGATGACGATCTTATCCGTGGAGTCCAGTTATCCAAAAACAGTTTTGATGCTTTGCACAAGAGACTTTTTTTTTTTGTTTCCTGGCATCAAATCTGCTATCAGATGAGACAAAGGCAGTCCGTAGAACTTTAATCGTTACACTGTCGCTCTGCGCACACTGGGGAAGGACAGTTTGATTCCAATTCAACAGTCCAATGTTTTGACCGCTTGAATGGTGAGAATAAAACCACGGCGGCATTCCGCTCGTTACATCCACGTGAAAGTCTCCTGACATTGCACATGAACTCCTTGTAATCAATGAGTTAAGCCAGGGGTCGGCAGCCCAAAATGTTGAAAGAGCCACATTGGACCAAAAAAAAAAAAAAACAAATTTGTCTGGAGCCGCAAAAAATAAAAAGCCTTCTAATGAAGGCAACACATGCTGTATGTGTCTGTATGAGCTATATTAGCCTGCTATCAACATGACTAAGTTGGCCACAAATACACAACAAGCATTCATGATTAAACGTTTTTTTCCACCCCTGCAGTTCATCCTGTAGAGGAGGGGTGCCCAAACTTTTGGGACGGAAGATCTACTTTTCGAACAACCAACCACCCGCGATCGACCCGTTGCCGCACACGCGCGCATACGCACACACTTACACACGCATGCCGTAATGAGCGACAGCCCGTGCCTCGTTCTGAGATGAACGAGGCACGGGAAGCACTTTCGCAGCGTGCTAACTATCGTAGCTCACGTGTACCGAAAAAAACGTTTTTTTTTTAGGGCTTCTTGAAAAAAACTTAGCTCGTTAATTCCGATTGGATTTCAAGTGTACCTTCCTAATGTGATTACTGCGTTAGGAGTCAATACAGACAAAGGATCCAATGATGACTTTGACTCATGTAGGAAAGATACCGGCTTCCATTTTCTGTCCCTACAAGGGAGCTTCTTCTCACTGCACTTATTAGTAACACTTACAGTCTATTCTGCGGACACAAGACGAACAAAAAGTGTCATCCGAACCCCTCCGTGACAAAATGATTTATGTCAGGCAGCCAGGGGCGATTAGCAAGCGCTCGGCGTTGCCGGGACAGCTCCGGGATGACCGCGCCGGATGACGAGCCGCAGGAGCTGCTGGAATTCACATGGAAGGAGGACATGGAGGAACGCAAAGCAAGGACGGAGGATGATTTACAGCGCCGAGGCTTCTGGAGTGCCTCGGACAAGGGGCGACCAGATAAATGACGAGAAAACATCTGCTCACATGTGCAAACAATTTTCCCGCCACAGAACAACCGAGGCCAAATGAATTGTCTGTTCTGCATGTGAAGCGTGAACAAATGCCTTTCGTATGAAGTCCGGGACAGGCGCGCGCGCGCACGCGCACGCACACACACACACACACACACACACACACACACACACACACACACGCTTGTGGTTATACAAGTAACGACAAGCTTTATAGATCACAGCAGCTCCGCTGCAAATACGTTTATTTATTTATTTGTCCGATCGGATTTCAGTATCGTGTTGGAATGTAGATCTACGCAGGGAAAGGGGGTGGCGATGGGGGGGATATGTGAATATGTAAATCCACAGGTTACGAACTGGGAATATGCAGGGGTCGAATGTAGTTTTTAGTTGTAATATCGCCAATCACCACTGGGTGGTAGACATGTCTTTTTTTTTTTTTTTTCACTGATACCGGGTCTTACACTGCCCTATTCTCGAGAGTAGGCCGAATATTTTTGGGGCAGATTTGGACTGACATTCAGGACAAACACAGTACCTCAATAATATTTAAATTTCGAGCCAGTTGATTTTTGTACTTGCACATAATGTTGGGTTCTTGTTCAATAGTTTTGTGCCATCTTTGAATGGTCATTTATATGCAAGAGCCCTTTGCACTGGAGGTAAAAATTACAGTATGCGGTTATTTTTGCTTTAAGCCCTTTGTTGTTGTGTTTGGATAGTGGATCTTTGATACATGCTTTGAAAAATGTATTCTCAAAAATGAACGATATTTTTTTGTCCATTTTTAAAAGAGTATTTTGGTCACAAATCCGGTTCGAAAACTGCATGGTCCTACTTGGCCCTCACTGATGAAAAATTGTGACCTCCCCCCCTCCAGCATCGAAATTGCCCATTCCTGTCTGAAGCCAACACCAATGTACTAGATAGAGAGTGTGTGTGTGACTTTTGTGCTACAGTATACTGGCGCTTAAAAAAAAAAAGTTTATTCCTTGAAATTCTCTTTCAAGTCTCTTATTATCGTTCGACATTCATATTTTCCACAACACTGCAATTTTTGCTTGTTAAAAAAACAAACAAAAAAAAATAGTGGTGGATTTTCAGGGGATGGTTACAGATGGATGGCATTTATTAAAATACATTTCAGATTTGGGATTTTATTTGTCGTGCGAGGTGACCAGTTTACAGCCGGAGAGCGTACGGCTCGTCCGCTGTCGCGCAAACACCAAAAGCTAATTAAACGGCCGCGCTTCTGCATGCTCCAGCGTGTCCAAGTGGTGTTATTATGCAAGCAGTCAGCACATTTCCACTTTTTAATCTTTATTTCTGAGCGCCGATGCCCTGGTCTTGTTCACAGGGGGAAACTGTTGCGCCTGGAGTAAATATATTAAAATTGATCTCCGGCACATTTACAAGGAACCTGCCCAATATGAAAAATATCAACAAAAATATCTCAGACAGTTGGCTAGTAATAAAAAGAAGGTCCTGGTGTGTTATTATGAGACCTCCACTGCTTTGACCCCATCAATATTGGATGCATTAAAATCTTGACGATGTGAACGGTGAACTTTTATCCCCATTCCACGTGTGTGGTTTCTTTTTAGGCGCTCCTTGAAAATCTGCGTGCTCTGGTTCTAAACAGGGGGGGGGGGGATTGCGGGGGGCTGACTTTGAAAGCTGCTGAGCTGCGGAGATGAGAGCTCATTCAAATGTCCACTCGCAGCAAAAAAAGGACGCACAACGGGATCCAAACGGCAATTATGCTGCCAGTCATCTCAGAAGGATATCACGGTGCTCCTCACGTGAATCGTCTACAGCGATGGGGTGGTCTTCACTTGGTAGGCTCAGGTGTGTCCGCTTGGCTCCTCTGGGATGTCGGCCGCTCAACATTTGAAGGAAAATAAAGCTGCTGCAGGCAGCGGCCATCTATCAAGGGCTCTGCTCATAAATGTCAGCTCTGGAGAAATTAAATGGCACCATTTGTCCGTGTTATTGGGCTGGGATGAACCTTTGATTGAGGAGGAATCAAACTGAGCTCCTTGTCCGGCTTAATCATAAAATGCCTGTCGCTGGCTAAGAGGAGACGATGGTGAAAAAGAGGTTCATCAAGTCGATGGTTGAGGCTATTCCCAGCCGTCTTCGGGCAGGAGGCGGGGGACACCCTGAACTGGTTGCCGGCCAATTGTGGGGCATGCATGCACAATCATTCACGCTCACAATCACACCTAGGGAATTTTGGAGTGCCCAATCAACCCGCCGTGCATGTTTTTTGGAACGTGGGAGGAAACCGGAGTACCCGGGGAAAAGCCACGCAGGCACGGGGAGAACATGCAAACTCCACATGGGAATGCCTCAGCTGGAATCGAATCCTGCAACTCTGCACTGCGAGGTCGACGTGCTAACCAGTCGACCGCCGTGCCACCGCTGGATGGATTGTAATTGCTCTTAAATATTAAGTCACCATTCACAAACGCCTGGACGCAGCAGGCGGATTGACAGTCTTGAAACAGTAAAAGCGTCCAAGTTGAACGGATGGTCCAAGGTCGTATCAATGGCTAGAAACTCCCCCGAGGCCAATCAATGCTAATTTGGATTCATAGCAATTGCGATATCACATTTACAACACACCGACAGTCAGTTTTCGACAAACTATAGGTCACGTTAATATATTATGAGGACACTGTTTTGAAATTAATGTTTTGCAAACGTCTATGAGAGTTTGTGTGTCTATAATTGGTGACGTGAAAATTATAGACGCGCTACTAGCTAACTAGCATGGCGGATGTCATGTCGTGTCGGCTCTGACGTTACTTAACACAGAGAAGTAACGACTCATTTTCAGAGAAATAAGTACTTTTACTGTTGCAGCCGACTATATTTTGATTTAGTGGGAGAACACTGTCGTGAAATGAAAGTTTGCGAACACCTACGAGAATTAGCGTGTCTACAATTGGCAGTACAAATACCATAGACTCACCGCTAGCTAACTAGCATGGCTACACATCCGTTCATTTCTGCTCTGACATTACCTCACAAAGAGCAGACAAGGAGTGACTCTTTTTCTGAAAAATAATGTATCCAACTACATTTTGATCGAGTAGGATAATGCTGTCCTGAAATGAAAATGTGCAACCAGCTACGAGAGTTAGCGTGTCTACAATTGGTGATATAAAAACCAACGATTTGCCACTGGCTAACGAGCATGACTAACAGCAGTTCCTTTCTACTCTGATGTTACAAGCACAGAAGCAGCTACCGGTACTCATTTTCTAAGAAATCAGTACTTTACCAACTATAGCCCACTGTAACCTACTCTATTTTGATTTTAGTTCGAAAAAATACAATTGTTTATTTCTTTTAATCTCCATTTTATTAACGTGCCTACAGAGCCCGTTCAATGACAACAAGTCATTCACCGGCACATTTAAAAACGTACACCTTTTAAGATACCCAGCTCTTGGAAAATCCAAAAACAAGCCTTATCCACCAAGACAGTGTTCACGTTTCAGTTAACTGAGCAGTACCAGTTAGGAGAGTGTTCGCAGGCAGCAGAATTTCCAAGAGTCCTCCAAAGTACACAGCTACAGGTATGTCATTGACATGAAGGCGCACAGTTAATGGCTTTCCTGCAGCTGTGTAGTGTCCCGGCCACACAAAGGCGGTGACAACCAGCGACATCTCCGCCATGCAACATCCACCACAAAGACCGCTCTTGTTTACAAAGCCCGTAAATGTCCATATAAAAGCCGCGACGCAGACAAGTGGGCTCTTGTCGGCCGTTGACGACATTTCCAAAAATTCAACATTGGATGACCCGGCAGAAAAGAAGAAGAGATTTGGTTTCATCTCTCACTTCCTTCGTTCCCCACCCATCGCGCGTCAATAAAAGAGCAACCAAATTTCTCTTCATTATGCCCGAGGAAGAAAGATACTTTCGTTTCTGTTTGCTCGATTTTCTGTTGCTTGTCAAGGTCAGCTTACAAAAGAAAGACTGCTCTTGTTTTGGTTCTGAATGTGTGGGGATGGATTCCCAAGAACAGGGTGAACCACTTTTACGGGGTACATACAATCATGAAAAAAAAAAAAAAAAAAAAAAAAAAATCACTAAAAATTTTGGGGTTTAGCTGTTGTTCTTTTTTTTGGTGATAGGTACAAAAACATTTCAGACACTACACCGATGCCTTGTTTTTAGCTCGCTGGCTTTACATCTGTTGTGCCCATTGTCCTCTCATCTTTTTGTTGCCTAAGTCTGGTTCAGTTGGTTGCCTTCTAAATAATGATGATTCTGATCCTAAATCACGACAGGCTCAATATGCTCAAAGTGCCTTGAGATAACTTGAGATACGCGATATAAATAACTTGATTCAGAAAATAAATGAAAGTAGGTCTGGCGTCCTTAAATTCTTTTGGAAAGTTTGACCACCGCTGACCTCCACAGAAACAAAATAGAATCAGCACACTTTTCACACTTTCTGACCCGTACGCACCCAAATGAATACAGCTTCTTCTTAAGCAAACCAGCAGAAATAATCATAGAAATCAACATAAATACTTTGGTTACATCGCCCGCTGTTTCCTAGATAGCGCTGGGAGTCAGTTCCACAAAGCATGGCAAACAATAGCAAAAGAGCAAATAGGTGCTCAATGCATCCAGGTGGCGCACCTGCGTGCGTAAAGAAGACACGCAGAGTGCGTCACATGTCGCGCTGTGAACAATAAGTTGTCTCCCATCATGTGGCTGATGGGACCTGAGGTGACACAAAGAGGGTGTGGACGCTTGGGCTACTCACGCTGCTGTTCTCCCCGGTCCAGTGGACCATCGCCTGGTTGTGCGTCGCATCCCCCTTGAGCACGAACGAGCTGCTTTGCAGCGACATTTGTTTTTCCCGGGACAGGGCTCTCCTGAGGCGGGGGGAGCCCTCCGAGCCCTCGGCGCCGCCGGCCGCGTCCTCGCCTTCATCCGCCGGGGAGCCTTCCGCGCGTCCTCCGCGTCCCACGTCCGGCCCGCTGTGGTCCCCGACGCGCCCGCGGTCGCGGTCACGGCGCGCGGCTCCCGGCAGCGCGGTCACCGCCGAGACGGTTAAGAGCAAGACGCAGAGGCGCGCGGAGGCGGGGAGCGCTGCTTTGGCCATGCTTCGGGGCCGGAGACGGAGCAGGAGACTGAAGGAAGATGGATAGGTGTGTACTGTGTGCTAAGCGAGGGAGTGTGAGAGGGAGGCGGGGCGGGAGGGGGGTGGACCGGGTGGAGATAGTGGGAACAACGTGGACGCTCTCCGTGCCAAACTGGAACTCAAGGCGGCGCACTGGCGCCACCTGCTGCTCGAAGCCCCGCGAACCATCACTGAATCAACTCGACACAGCCGCGTCATCTTATTCCGGAAAAATATGGAACACAGTAGCTAAAGAGCAGAGCGCACTCACCTGTAATTTCTTTACTTGTTGGGGTTTTTTTAACTCACAAAGCATAATACTAACCAATTCAGTGTGACTTTAGAGTTGCAGTAGCAGGATGGACAGTTTGAATCCATTATTTTCGTGGGGTTATCGGTCTTTTTTAAAGGGACACTGTGTATTTATTTTATTTGCTTTTTTACTCTTCATTATTTTCCAAATCCCACATTAGCTTTAACCTGCAACCAGAAATGATAGAGATAATTTTATTCAACCCCCACAAAAATGATGTCTGCTTTTGCATTTGAATTCTTTATAAAATAAAAGTGATTGCCATCAATTTCAGAAGCTCTGAAATAAAAGATTTCCAGATCTGACATTTTTCATTTTGTAACAGCGGGTTCTTATCTGCTGCCCAGCAAGGAGGAAGAACAGCAGTATTCATATTTGATGAAGGAGAGAGCCAGTTAATATTTGAGGAGCTTTTTCAGTCATTCTTTGATACGATTTGGTCTCTCTTCACCTTGACACAGCATGTCACTTTTTTTTTGGAATGAATTAATAATTTAGCAGAACACCAAACTCAGTGATATGGAATAGTGCAGCCAGCGCTATCAACATGGGTCAAAATCAATAATGTAACCCTGGCTTGAACAGATCACAGATCAAGATTTTGTGACACGGGTGATTGTTTTGCATTTATTGCTCCTTTTAAATTACATTTAGGAGACGGCATAGCAAAGTGGGAAGACGAATTAATGGGATGTTCCGCAATGATAATGAGGTGGGCGACTCTCCTCACTCCTTGAAGTCGTTCCAGTCCCCTGACTGATGCTGAGCACTTAAGAATCTCCGCCTCAGCTGTCACGTCGTGTCACCCGGAATTATAAGTGATGTGTTTAATGACTCACCTCACCCACGGGACCCGCAGCAAGGCCACGGAGCACACAGATGCTGCCCCTCGATAGGCTTGAATGACAAAGTGGCCTGACAGAGATAAAACAATGAGATGCAGAAAACAAGTGCTTTGGCACCATTTTATCAGGCATGTTGATGCTCAGGAACTATGTTGCGGTCAGGAGTGGAGCTTCTATTGGACACGACAAGGCCCTAGCTAATATAAAAGTAGTGCTTTGGCATCACCTGAAGACATCTATAGCTATGAACCTTTTGAGTGGGTCAGATTGATGATGTCATCTCAATTTACTGACTCAATGTGAAATTTGGGCCTGTTCAGTTGAATGCAAAGGTGATAGAGTTGCTGTAATTAAAGACCACGGCACTATCTAGTGGAGGATGATTTCATTATCATGCCTGTCACGATGCGTGGCCGTCGGGACAGACAAAAGCCAAATTAAGATATGAAGTATTTCACAGATAAACATCCTAATTTTACAATTATTGAGCGATTCAAAACTCATATTCTCCATGACAACGATTCATTTCTATCACAGCATTTTCGATTGAGCTTCAGCTCTTCAATTACAGTTTATCAAGAAATTGCATTCTCTTGTTCAATAAACTTTTTTCAAGGGATAGGGGACTGCGGTCAAGCCAGCACGCACTCGCAAAGTCGAAGTCAAGTGAGCCCGCACTGCGATTGGCAATGCTCTGCATTACGGTAGTGTGCCGCCAGCGAGCGGCGTTGGCCACCTTCAAAATAAAAGAGCCACCACTCATGCATAAACGTCATTTGTTCGGGTTAAAATATATGAATAAAAACATAAAATAAGTAATTTCTTGGCTGTCAGATAACGATACGTTCACCCCGGAACAACAAGAACTCTCACAACAGCACAAAAAAGCGTTCTCAAGTGGAGAAAATAAAGTCAATGGTAAATCTACATCAATTTCACCTGATATTAAAAAAAATAATAATAATTAAAGAAACTAATCTGGGTGATAGCGCAACCACACCAGGTTGTCGACACACTAGGGCATGCCAGGTACACAACCACAGTACAGGCATTCAGATCGAATGTTCCATTACCAATTAAAATGCCTCTCAAATATGACATTTTGAATTCCTCTGCTTATTTCAAAAGATTCTTGAAAATGAATTTCAGTTATCCCTCAATCAAACCAGACCTGCAGGACACTAGATAGAGCACTGCAGGTATCCAACAAGACCATTCGGATCTGATGTCGGCCTCTGAAATGTGACAAGATGGCCTGCGTTCTGACATGACTTGCATTCTAACATGTTGATCTTTTTGCCCATTTATAGAACATCCGAAAAGAAGGAATCCAGCACCCCGGCTCTCCACCCAGACCACCCTCGTCCGGATCAGATGTTGCATTTTGAAATAAAAGGCCTCTGAAAACTGGCATGTTGACCTGATTTCTGACAAGTTGATCTGAACACATTTTCAACGCACGTTCCCTAAAAATTTAGCTTCCGTTATCCCGTGAGGGCTGCATGTCTGGGGATAACTACAGCATTCCAGCTTTCCAACGCGACCACTCCCATCTCAATCTGATTATGCATTTGGGAATCACAGCCCTCTGAATTGTGGCAAGATGACCTGGGTCCCAACATGTTGACATTTTCAACCATTTTGAAAAAATTCCTAAAAATATCGCCTCCGATATCCTGTGAGGGATGCATGTCTGGGGACAACTACAGCACTCCAGCTTTCCAACGCGACCACTCCCATCTCAATCTGAT